>NW_027040316.1:166912-203908 GCF_034236695.1 Oncorhynchus nerka | reverse complement strand
ATTACTATTATTATCAGTTAATAGATTATAGATGGGTATATCTTAAATTATTATTACTATTATTATCAGTTAATAGATTTTAGATGGGTATATCTTTATTAAATTACTATTATTATCAGTTAATAGATTATAGATGGGTATATCTTTATTAAATTATTATTATTATCAGTTAATAGATTTTAGATGGGTATATCTTTATTAAATTACTATTATTATCAGTTAATAGATTTTAGATGGGTATATCTTTATTAAATTACTATTATTATCAGTTAATAGATTATAGATGGGTATATCTTTATTAAATTATTATTATTATCAGTTAATAGATTTTAGATGGGTATATCTTTATTAAATTGATATTATTACAGCATGTCCTCTATTTCAAGATGTGGCCGATTTTAAAACTGCCAGAATACATTTTTAAAATAAGATTCATTTATTTTTTTACGACATTGTTTCTGAATGGCTGCTGGGTAATTTGATTTGCATTGAAATCTTCATTTGTAGACATCGGATTGAGCAGGTTCACTGAGTTGCAAACCAAATGGACAGGTCTCATTGATTAGCTACGTATTACTATTTTAGCCTTAACATTAGTTTTAGGGTTAAGTAGCCTAGAAGACGTTTAGAAACTATTTAGGAAATAGTATTATGTTAGTAAATACCATTATTGTACTAAATAGCATTTAGATTAGTTTGTTAATCTCCAACCTGTCTAAACATTTGCTTTTATTGTTTTGTTATTTTATTATATTAATTATTGCAAGGCAGAACATTTGATAAACAAGACACATTAGTTTTATTTTTCAAATGTGGTTTGGACCAGTTGAATTGGCGTGTGATAGGTGGGTTAGGTTGGTTAGGTTTGAGACTGATCTAAGGAATGAACAAGAAAAATACACTTTATTTCTCAGCTGCCTCACCAACGTCTGTAGGTGAATTAATAACTTTTTAATTGCTAAATATTTTCAATAGATGGCAGCACATGACCACGAAGCATCAGTTATAGGCTACAAGCAGCAATATAATTGACATAAAATAGCATACAACCACAGACTATATGTCCCATGATTTTCTAAAATGGTCACTCATTACTTTAGTTAGCTGTATATCTTGTATTCGGGCTGTGTTGCTTTTGGGAGAGCAAAGAATAGTGACTATAGCAGGTATTGAACCCCAATCGACTTACAGCTGTAATCGCAGCAAGGTGGCGCTACAAAGTATTAACTTAAGGGGGCTGAATAATTTTGCACGCCCAATTTTTCAGTTTTTGATTTGTTAAAAAGTTTGAAATATCAATAAATGTCGTTCCACTTCATGATTGTGTCCCACTTGTTGTTGATTCTTCACAAAAATACAGTTTTATATCTTTATGTTTGAAGCCTGAAATGTGGCAAAAAGGTCGCAAAGTTCAAGGGGGTCGAATACTTTACGCAAGGCACTGTACATGTCTGTCATTGAACAACACCATGTCATGATTATATAGTGGAAAAACACAACAGACTCTTTCATACAGCAAATTTATGGACATTTCTGAAAAGTGATAAATAGATGTAATGTTTGTCTCTGTTGTGTTGAAGACCAATCAAGCAGGGAGAGACCAGCCTCCTGTTCCCAGCTGTGTGTCCATGAAGAGTGACTGGTCTATGGGTCAACCTATAAACTTTAGAGAGGGAGACTTTTCTACTGAACAAAGGTAAGAAGAACTCATGGGTCATGGTCAGTGAGTTAAACAACACTGTCGCTAGTCATTTCTCCTCTCCCATTTTCCCATAGGCTAATCCTTTTGTCCATTTTCTAGTCCTAAAACAATATTGAACAAACGCAACATTCCCTCCCTGTGTGTGTGTGTATGTGTGTGTGTGTGTGTGTGTGTGTGTGTGTGTGTGTGTGTGTGTGTGTGTGTCCATGTGAGTGTGTGTGTGTACAGTCCCTGGATGAGGAGATGTAATATCTATCCTGATTGCCTAGTCACGTTTACCCCTACCTACATGTACATACACTGCTCAAAAAAATAAAGGGAACACTAAAATAACACATCCTAGATCTGAATGAATGAAATATTCTTATTAAATACTTTTTCTTTACATAGTTGAAAGTACTGACAACACAATCACACAACAATTATCAATGGAAATCAAATTTATCAACCCATGGAGGTCTGGATTTGGAGTCACAGTCAAAATTAAAGTGGAAAACCACACTACAGGCTGATCCAACTTTGATGTAATGTCCTTAAAACAAGTCAATATGAGGCTCAGTAGTGTGTGGCCTCCACGTGCCTGTATGACCTCCCTACAATGCCTGGGCATGCTCCTGATGAGGTGGCGGATGGTCTCCTGAGGGGATCTCCTCCCAGACCTGAACTAAAGCATCCGCCAACTCCTGGACAGTCTGTGGTGCAACGTGGTGTTGGTGGATGGAGCGAGACATGATGTCCCAGATGTGCTCAATTGGATTCAGGTCTGGGGAACGGGCGGGCCAGTCCATAGCATCAATGCCTTCCTCTTGCAGGAACTGCTGACACACTCCAGCCACATGAGGTCTAGCATTGTCTTGCATTAGGAGGACCCCAGGGCCAACCGCACCAGCATATGGTCTCACAAGGGGTCTGGGGATCTCATCTCGGTACCTAATGGCAGTCAGGCTACCTCTGGCGAGCACATGGAGGGCTATGCGGCCCCCCAAAGAAATGCTACCCCACACCATGACTGACCCACCGCCAAACCGGTCATGCTGGAGGATGTTGCAGGCAGCAGATCGTTCTCCACGGCATCTCCAGACTCTGTCACGTCTGTCACATGCTCAGTGTGAACCTGCTTTCATCTGTGAAGAGCACAGGGCACCAGTGGTGAATTTGCCAATCTTGGTGTTCTCTGGCAAATCCCAAACGTCCTGCACGGTGTTGGGCTGTAAGCACAACCCCCACCTGTGGACGTTGGGCCCTCATACCACCCTCATGGAGTCTGTTTCTGACCGTTTGAGCAGACACATGCACATTTGTGGCCTGCAGGAGGTCATTTTGCAGGGCTTTGGCAGTGCTCCTCCTGCTCCTCCTTGCACAAGGCGGATGTAGCGGTCCTGCTGCTGAGTTTGTTGCCCTCCTACGGCCTCCTCTACATCTCCTGATGTACTGGCCTGTCTCCTGGTAGCGCCTCCATGCTCTGGACACTACGCTGACAGACACAGCAAACCTTATTGCCACAGCTCGCATTGATGTCCCATCCTGGATGAGTTGCACTACCTGAGCCACTTGTGTGGGTTGTAGACTCCGTCTCATGCTACCACTAGAGTGAAAGCACCGCCAGCATTCAAAAGTGACCAAAACATCAGCCAGGAAGCATAGGAACTGAGAAGTGGTCTGTGGTCACCACCTGCAGAACCACTCCTTTATTGGGGTGTCTTGCTAAATGCCTATAATTTCCACTTGTCGTCTATTCCATTTGCACAACAGCATGTGAAATCTACTGTCAATCAGTGTTGCTTCCTAAGTGGACAGTTTGATTTCACAGAAGTGTGATTGACTTGGAGTTACATTGTGTTGTTTAAAAGTGTTCCCTTTATTTTTTTGAGCAGTGTAATATTATATTGAATAAATGCATTGATGTTCACATTAGTTTAACAAAATGACCATACAATTCTAGGAGACGGAAGATGAATCTATATGTTGTTTGGGAGAATAAACCACAAGTATTACCACAAGTACCTCAACTACCTGGTACCCCTGCACATTGACTCAGTACTGGTACTCCTTATAGTCTCATTATTACCTCAACTACCTGGTACCCTGCACATTGACTCAGTACTGGTACTCCTTATAGTCTCATTATTTTCCCGGTACCCTGCACATTGACTCAGTACTGATACTCCTTATAGCCTCATTATTACCTCAACTACCTGGTACCCTGCACATTGACTCAGTACTGGTACTCCTTATAGTCTCATTATTACCTCAACTACCTGGTACCCTGCACATTGACTCAGTACTGGTACTCCTTATAGTCTATTACCTCAACTACCTGGTACACT
Source organism: Oncorhynchus nerka (assembly GCF_034236695.1). Classification (NCBI taxonomy): domain Eukaryota; kingdom Metazoa; phylum Chordata; class Actinopteri; order Salmoniformes; family Salmonidae; genus Oncorhynchus; species Oncorhynchus nerka. The sequence goes on along the minus strand of NW_027040316.1, from coordinate 199,879 downwards.
GCACATTGACTCAGTACTGGTTCTCCTTATAGTCTCATTATTACCTCAACTACCTGGTACCCTGCATATTGACTCAGTACTGGTTCTCCTTATAGTCTCATTATTACCTCAACTACCTGGTACCCTGCACATTGACTCAGTACTGGTACTCCTTATAGCCTCATTATTACCTCAACTACCTGGTACGCCTGCACATTGACTCAGTACTGGTACTCCTTATAGTCTCATTATTACCTCAACTACCTGGTACCCTGCACATTGACTCAGTACTGGTACTCTGTATAGCCTCATTATTACCTCAACTACCTGGTACCCTGCACATTGACTCAGTACTGGTACTCCTTATAGTCTCATTATTACCTCAACTACCTGGTACCCTGCACATTGACTCAGTACTGGTACTCCTTATAGTCTCATTATTACCTCAACTACCTGGTACCCTGCACATTGACTCAGTACTGGTTCTCCTTATAGTATCATTATTACCTCAACTACCTGGTACCCTGCACATTGACTCAGTACTGGTACTCCTTATAGCCTCATTATTACCTCAACTACCTGGTACCCTGCACATTGACTCAGTACTGGTACTCCTTATAGTCTCATTATTACCTCAACTACCTGGTACCCTGCACATTGACTCAGTACTGGTTCTCCTTATAGTCTCATTATTACCTCAACTACCTGGTACCCTGCACATTGACTCAGTACTGGTACTCCTTATAGTCTCATTATTACCTCAACTACCTGGTACCCTGCACATTGACTCAGTACTGGTACTCCTTATAGTCTCATTATGTTCCTGGTACCCCTACCCCAGGCCCTGGATAAAAACATATGATGATTTCAAAACTAAATGTTTAAATACAGATCTTATATTCCTGTATTTAATAATGGTTTAAAATGTTGTATATTGATGTCAAATGTATCATTTGTACAGTTATGAAACTCTGTATGTATTTGTTACATTTGAGGCAGATATATATTATTACTGTGTAAAACCTAGCAGTACTACTGATTTCTCTGAGAGTGAGGCAGATATATATTATTACTGTATAAAACCTAGCAGTACTACTGATTTCACTGAGAGTGAGGCAGATATATATTATTACTGTATAAAACCTAGCAGTACTACTGATTTCTCTGAGAGTGAGGCAGATATATATTATTACTGTGTAAAACCTAGCAGTACTACTGATTTCTCTGAGAGTGAGGCAGATATATATTATTACTGTATAAAACCTAGCAGTACTACTGATTTCTCTGAGAGTGAGGCAGATATATATTATTACTGTGTAAAACCTGGCAGAACTACTGATTTCTCTGAGAGTGAGGCAGATATATATTATTACTGTGTAAAACCTAGCAGTACTACTGATTTCTCTGAGAGTGAGGCAGATATATATTATTACTGTGTAAAACCTAGCAGTACTACTGATTCTCTGAGAGTGAGGCAGATATATATTATTACTGTATAAAACCTAGCAGTACATTTACATTTACATTTAAGTCATTTAGCAGACGCTCTTTCCAGAGCAGACTTACTACTGATTTCACTGAGAGTGAGGCAGATATATATTATTACTGTAAAACCTAGCAGTACTACTGATTTCTCTGAGAGTGAGGCAGATATATATTATTACTGTGTAAAACCTAGCAGTACTACTGATTTCTCTGAGAGTGAGGCAGATATATATTATTACTGTGTAAAACCTAGCAGTACTACTGATTTCTCTGAGAGTGAGGCAGATATATATTATTACTGTATAAAACCTAGCAGTACTACTGATTTCTCTGAGAGTGAGGCAGATATATATTATTTATATTATTTGTTTCTCTGAAATGAAACCATCAAGTGATTTTAAACAAGTACATTTCTGAAAAGTGATATATAGTGTTTTGGAATGAAACTCTTCCTATGTTTCCCCATCTGAGCTCAGAGAAGATGAGATGTAATGTTTGTCTCTGTTGTGTTGAAGACCAATCCAGCAGGAGAGACCAGCCTCCCCTGTTCCCAGCTGTGTGTCCATGAAGAGTGACTGGTCTATGGATCGACCTATATTCTTTAGAGGGGGAGACTTTTCTACTGAACAAAGGTAAGAAGAACTCATGGGTCCTGGTCAGTGAGTTAAACAACACTGTCTCTAGTAATTTCTCCTCTCACATTTTCCCATGTATTTTTGTTGTTTTCATAATCCATAGGCTAATCCTTATGTCCATTTCCATAGTCTTAAAACAATATTATACAAACACAACATTCCCTCTCTGTCTGTCTGCCTGCCTGCCTGCCTGCCTGCCTGCCTGCCTGCCTGCCTGCCTGCCTGCCTGCCTGCCTGCCTGCCCTGCCCTGCCTGTCTGTCTGTCTGTCTGTCTGTCTGTCTGTCTGTCTGTCTGTCTGTCTGTCTGCCTGCCTGCCTGCCTGCCTGCCTGCCTGCCTGTTTGTCTGTCTGTGTGTGTGTACTCCCTGGATGAGGAGATGTAATCTCATGTGTTGTCCACAGAAACCAACAGGAGAGATCAGAGTCAGAGATTCTCAGTGGTCAGTCTTCCCAGAGTCATCAAACAGACCTGGCCTCCATATTCAGTGTATGTGGTCCTGTTATGTACAATTGTTTTTGTTTACCTCAAGAAAAGTTGATCTGTCAATCATTCATTAACATGTTAATGACAAAGCATTTATTCTCTTGCTTAATTTATTTACTTGATTATTTCAGTTGCTTGAGGAGAATATTATGACATTTGTGAGGAACGAGCTGAAGATGTTCAAGAGGATTCTTAGTCCAGAACTCCCAGAAGGCTTTGAGAGTCAGAAGCAGGATAAGGAAGTGGTGGACCCTGAAGATGAGAAGCAGGAGAGCAGTGCCAGAGAGGGGCTCTGAAGATCACACTGCACATCCTGAGGAAAATGAACCAGATGGAGCTTGCTGACACACTGGAGAAATGTAAGATCTGTCTGCCTCATGTTGAATACTGTTTTATAACATTTAAAAGCTGTAGCTAAAGTACAGCTAAAGTAGCTGTGTAACTCAATGATATTGAAACAGCCTTAACACAACACATAGTGACCTCATCAAGTAGCAGCAGGGATGTGTTGTGGTGATTCATTTAGAGAGAGAGAGAACATTAATAATACCATCAATAATATCAATAATAATATAATCAGTCACACCAGTCTGTAATGCATTATGAAAACATTTACACATTTATACAGTCAGTTTAGAGAATACATTATTATAATGTAAAACTTTATAACAGTCCTACAATACTGTAGGCATTAAAACAGACGTAATATTCATATCCTCTGTGTTATTTCTAGATTCAGATGATCCTTCTGTGATTTGCCAACGTGAACTCAAATCTAATCTAAAGAAGAAGTTTCAATGTGTATTTGAGGGGATCGCTAAACAAGGAAACCCAACACTTCTCAATAAGATCTACACAGAGCTCTACATCACAGAGGGTGGAACAGGAGAGGTCAATAATGAACATGAGCTGAGACAGATTGAGACAACAACCAGGAAACAAGCAAGACCAGAGACTGCAATCAAATGTAACGACATCTTCAAACCCTTAACTGGACAAGACAAACCTATCAGAACTGTGCTGACAAAGGGAGTTGCTGGCATTGGAAAAACAGTCTCTGTGCAGAAGTTCATTCTGGACTGGGCTGAAGGAAAAGCAAATCAGGATGTCCAATTTGTATTTTCATTCCCTTTCCGGGAGCTGAATTTGATGAAAGGGGACAAACAAACTTTGATTGAACTTCTCAATCACTTCTCAATGGAAACCAAACAATCAAGAATCTCCAACTACGACAAGTACAAAGTTCTGTTCATCTTTGATGGTCTGGATGAGTGCCGACTGCCCCTAGACTTCCAGAAGAACAAGATCTGTTGTGACGTCACAGAGTCAACCTCAGTGGATGTTCTGCTAACAAATCTCATCAAGGGAAATCTGCTTCCCTCTGCTCTCCTCTGGATAACTACCCGACCTGCAGCAGCCAATAAGATCCCTTCAGTGTGTGTTGACCAGGTGACAGAGGTACGAGGGTTCAATGACCCACAGAAGGAGGAGTACTTCAGGAAGAGATTCAGTGATGAGGACCTGGCCAGCAGAATCATCTCACACATAAAGACATCAAGGAGCCTCCACATCATGTGCCACATTCCAGTCTTCTGTTGGATTTCAGCAATAGTCCTTGAACACATGCTGAAACATAAGAGAGAAGAGATGCCCAAGACTCTGACTGAGATGTACACACACCTTGTGGTGTTTCATACCAAACAGAAGAATGAAAAGTATCTTGGGAAAGAAGAGACAGGTCCACACTGGAATAAAGAGAGCATTCTGTCACTGGGAAAACTGGCTTTTCAACAGCTTGTGAATGGCAACCTAATTTTCTATGAAGAAGACCTGAAAGAGTCTGGTATTGATGTCAGTGAAGCCTCAGTGTACTCAGGATTGTGCACACAGCTCTTTAAAGAGGAACGTGGGCTGTACCAGGAAAAGGTGTACTGCTTTGTTCATCTGAGCATTCAGGAGTTTCTGGCTGCTGTATATGTGTTCCTCTCATTCATCAACAACAATGAGAATCTAATGGATGAACTGCAAACAAAAGACGAGTCTGAAGTTACTTTCTACAAGAGTGCTGTGGATAAAGCCTTACAAAGTGAGACAGGAAACCTGGACCTTTTCCTCCGCTTCCTTCTGGGCCTCTCACTGGAGTCAATCAGAAGCACTTACGAGGTCTACTGACAAAGACAAGAAGCAGCTCACAGAGCCATGAAGACACAGTCGAATACATCAAGGAGAAGATCAGGGAGAATCCCTCTCCAGAGAGGAGCATCAATCTGTTCCACTGTCTGAATGAACTGAATGACCATTCTCTAGTGGAGGAGATCCAAAGCTACCTGAGATCAGGAAGTCTCTCAAAACCCAACCTGTCACCTGCACAGTGGTCAGCTCTGGTCTTTGTGTTGCTGACTTCAGAAAAGGAGCTGGATGTGTTTGACCTGAAGAAATACTCCAGATCAGAGGAAGGTCTTCTGAGGCTGCTGCCAGTGGTCAAAGCCTCCAGAGCTGCTCTGTGAGTAAATAAAATGACATATAAGAACTAATCATCAGGAAGAAATATTCAATTTGGTTAAAATATTTATTATAATATGTATAATATATTATATTGAAAAACATATTGAATAAATACATTGATTTTCACATTAGTATAACAATATGACCAGACAATTCAAGGAGACAGAAGATGAATCTATATGTTGTTTAGAGAATAAACCAAATTCATCTGCCATTGTCCTTCTACACTACTGGTGTTAAATTAACAGTGTGTTTGTGAAATCATGATGATCTCTTTGCAGGCTGTCAGGCTGTGGAGTCACAGAGGAAGGCTGTGCTTCTCTGGTCTCAGCTCTGGAGTCAAACCCCTCACACCTGAGAGAGCTGGATCTGAGTAACAATGACCTGAAGGATTCAGGAGTGAAGCTGCTCTCTGCTGGACTGGGAATCCCCACTGTAAACTGGAGACTCTGAGGTCAGTATTCCTGTAGTTGGTCAACAAGTGATAACTGTTCACCAGATCCACATGTGTTTACCAGGCACACATAGTCCACACCATATGTGTTTGGACAGTGAAGCTTACAGTTTTACATGTGGTGCTTTGCTCCAGCATTTTGGATTTGAGATAGAATGTTTCATATTAGGCGACAGTACAGAATGTCACCTTTTATTTAAAGATATTTATACATATACGTATTTCTCTTAATTATTTGGACAAATTCACTTACATTGTATTTTTTATTTTATTTTAGTTCACCTTTATTTAACCAAGGAGGCTGGTTGAGAACAAGTTCTCATTTGCAACTGCGACCTGGCCAAGATAAAGCATAGCAGTGTGAACAGACAACACAGAGTTACATATGGAGTAAACATTTAACAAGTCAATAACACAGTAGAAAAAAAAGGGAGTCTATATACATTGTGTGCAAAAGGCATGAGGAGGTAGGCGAATAATTACAATTTTGCAGATTAACACTGGAGTGATAAATGATCAGATGGTCATGTACAGGTAGAGATATTGGTGTGCAAAAGAGCAGAAAAGTAAATAAATAAAAACAGTATGGGGATGAGGTAGGTAAAAATGGGTGGGCTATTTACGGATTGACTATGTACAGCTGCAGCGATCCGTTAGCTGCTCAGATAGCAGATTTTTGAAGTTGGTGAGGGAGATAAAAGTCTCCAACTTCAGCGATTTTTGCAATTTGTTCCAGTCACAGGCAGCAGAGAACTGGAACGAAAGGCGGCCAAATGAGGTGTTGGCTTTAGGGATGATCAGTGAGATACACCTGCTGGAGTGCGTGCTACGGGTGAGTGTTGCCATCGTGACCAGTGAACTGAGATAAGGCGGAGCTTTACCTAGCATGGACTTGTAGTTGACCTGGAGAAAGTGGGTCTGGCGACGAATATGTAGCGAGGGCCAGCCGACTCGAGCATACAGGTCGCAGTGGTGGGTGATATAAGGTGCTTTAGTGACAAAACGGATGGCACTGTGATAAACTGCATCCAGTTTGCTGAGTAGAGTGTTGGAAGCAATTTTGTAGATGACATCGCCGAAGTCGAGGATCGGTAGGATAGTCAGTTTTACTAGGGTAAGTTTGGCGGCGTGAGTGAAGGAGGCTTTGTTGCGGAATAGAAAGCCGACTCTAGATTTGATTTTCGATTGGAGATGTTTGATATGAGTCTGGAAGGAGAGTTTACAGTCTAGCCAGACACCTAGGTACTTATAGATGTCCACATATTCAAGGTCGGAACCATCCAGGGTGGTGATTCTGGTCAGGCGTGCGGGTGCAGGCAGCGAACGGTTGAAAAGCATGCATTTGGTTTTACTAGTGTTTAAGAGCAGTTGGAGGCCACGGAAGGAGTGTTGTATGGCATTGAAGCTCGTTTGGAGGTTAGATAGCACAGTGTCCAAGGATGGGCCGGAAGTATATAGAATGGTGTCGTCTGCGTAGAGGTGGATCAGGGAATCGCCCGCAGCAAGAGCAACATCATTGATATATACAGAGAAAAAGGTCGGCCCGAGAATTGAAGCCTGTGGTACACCCATAGAGACTGCCAGAGGACCGGACAGCATGCCCTCCGATTTGACACACTGAACTCTGTCTGCAAAGTAGTTGGTGAACCAGGCAAGGCAGTCATCCGAAAAACCGAGGCTACTGAGTCTGCCGATAAGAATATGGTGATTGACAGAGTCGAAAGCCTTGGCAAGGTCGATGAAGACGGCTGCACAGTACTGTCTTTTATCGATGGCGGTTATGATATCGTTTAGTACCTTGAGTGTGGCTGAGGTGCACCCGTGACCGGCTCGGAAACCAGATTGCACAGCGGAGAAGGTACGGTGGGATTCGAGATGGTCAGTGACCTGTTTGTTGACTTGGCTTTCGAAGACCTTAGAAAGGCAGGGTAGGATAGATATAGGTCCAGGGTGTCTCCCCCTTTGAAGAGGGGGATGACTGCGGCAGCTTTCCAATCCTTGGGGATCTTAGACGATATGAAAGAGAGGTTGAACAGGCTGGTAAAAGGGGTTGTGACAATGGCGGCGGATAGTTTCAGAAATAGAGGGTCCAGATTGTCAAGCCCAGCTGATTTGTACAGGTCCAGGTTTTGCAGCTCTTTCAGAACATCTGCTATCTGGATTTGGGTAAAGGAGAACCTGGAGAGGCTTGGGCGAGTAGCTGCGGGGGGCGGAGCTGTTGGCCGAGGTTGGAGTAGCCAGGCGGAAGTCATGGCCAGCCGTTGAGAAATGCTTGTTGAAGTTTTCGATAATCGTGGATTTATCGGTGGTGACCGTGTTACCTAGCCTCAGTGCAGTGGGCAGCTGGGAGGAGGTGCTCTTGTTCTCCATGGACTTCACAGTGTCCCAGAAATTTTGGAGTTGGAGCTACAGGATGCACATTTCTGCCTGAAGAAGCTGGCCTTAGCTTTCCTGACTGACTGCGTGTATTGGTTCCTGACTTCCCTGAACAGTTGCATATCGGGGACTATTCGATGCTATTGCAGTCCGCCACAGGATGTTTTTGTGCTGCTCGAGGGCAGTCAGGTCTGGAGTGAACCAAGGGCTATATCTGTTCTTAGTTCTGCATTTTTGAACGGAGCATGCTTATCTAAAATGGTGAGGAAGTTACTTTTAAAGAATGACCAGGCATCCTCAACTGACGGGATGAGGTCAATGTCCTTCCAGGATACCCGGGCCAGGTCGATTAGAAATGCCTGCTCACAGAAGTGTTTTAGGGAGCGTTTGACAGTGATGAGGGGTGGTCGTTTGACTGCGGCTCCGTAGCGGATACAGGCAATGAGGCAGTGATCGCTGAGATCCTGGTTGAAGACAGCGGAGGTGTATTTGGAGGGCCAGTTGGTCAGGATGACGTCTATGAGGGTGCCCTTGTTTACAGATTTAGGGTTGTACCTGATGGGTTCCTTGATGATTTGTGTGAGATTGAGGGCATCAGTTTAGTTTATTTTATTTTTTTACAGGGACAGTGCACATTAATCAACGTTTCAGTAAAAGTGCCGGTTTTAGCCAGCCGGCTAATTTTCAACCGCAGTCCCTGGGCAGGTTATTAAAAACAATTACAATATAGACAATAGCACCATAGAACAAGCAAGACATAGCAACATGGGACAAGCAAGACATAGCATACAGACAGAGCAACATAGAACAAAAAGCAGCAAGACAAAATTCATAAAAGCAACAAAGTGTTTCCACACCTCACAAGCTACAGACAACAGACAACATGGAAAGCGGTAACACACAGCTAGGGACCATGTTCACAAATCTGATTGACCTTTAGCCATGTCCTCAAGCATTTTGTGAAAGTGTGATATGTGGTGCAGTTATGTGTGTCTGATGGCAGTGTATTCCAGACATGGGAAGCTCTCACAGAGAATGCAGATTTACTAAAGGTGCTTTTCCTTAGGGGAACTATACAGTCACCTCTCATGGCAGACCTTGTGGATCTGCTGCCATATGTCTGATTGTAGGACTGCCGGGGTGTTAAGCATATCCCAGTTTAGGTCACCTAACAGAACAAACTCTGAAGCTAGATGGGGGGCAATCAATTCACAAATGGTGTCCAGGGCACAGCTGGGAGCTGAGGGGAGTCGGTAGCAGGCGGCAACAGTGAGAGACTTATTTCTGGAGAGAGTAATTTTCAAAATTAGTAGTCCGAACTGTTTGGGTATGGACCTGGAAAGTATGACATTACTTTGCAGGCTATCTCTGCAGTAGACTGCAACTCCTCCCCCTTTGGCAGTTCTATCTAGATGGAAAATGTTATAGTTGGGTATGGAAATCTCAGAATTTTTGGTGGCCTTCCTGAGCCAGGATTCAGACACGGCAAGGACATCAGGGTTAGCAGAGTGTGCTAAAGCAGTGAGTAAAACAAACTTAGGGAGGAGGCTTCTGATGTTGACATGCATGAAACCAAGGCTTTTTCGATCACAGAAGTCAACAAATGAGGGTGCCTGGGGACATGCAGGGCCTGGGTTTACCTCCACATCACCCGCGGAACAGAGGAGGAGTAGTATGAGGGTGCGGCTAAAGGCTATCAAAACTGGTCGCCTAGAGCGTTGGGAACAGAGAATAAAAGGAGCAGGTTTCTGGGCATGGTAGAATATATTCAGGGCATAATGCGCAGACAGGGGTATGGTGGGGTGCGGGTACAGCGGAGGTAAGCCCAGGCACTGGGTGATGATGAGAGGTTGTATCTCTGGACATGCTGGTTGTAATGGGTGAGGTCACCACATGTGTGGGAGGTGGGACAAAGGAGGTATCAGGGGTATGAAGAGTGGAACTAGGGGCTCCATTGTAAACTAAAACAATGATAACTAACCTGAACAACAGTATACAAGGCATATTGACATTTGAGAGAGACATACAGCGAGGCATACAGTAATCACAGGTGTTGAATTGGGAGAGCTAACTAAAACAGTAACTAAAACAGTAGGTGAGACAACAACAGCTAATCAGCTAGCACAACAACAGCAGGTAAAATGGTGTTGACTAGGCAGGGAGGGTCGGTTTATCTATACACAGAGCCTGAGTGCGGCTGGGGCCGACAGATAAAACATAAACAAGCAGAATGGAGTACCGTGATTAATGGACAGTCCAGCATGCATCAGCTATGTAGCCAAGTGATCAGTGAAGATGAGAAGTACGAGACTGGAAACAAAGTGTACTACAAAGTGTACTACAAACGAGTTGACTGTCAAGTGTGGAAAGGTAGTCATTGGCCGAGATGGTGTGGTGATATTTGTGAGACACGGAGGCACCATTTTTAAGGTGCATCACTCAAGATTGTGGAAAGTAAATTATCAACAAGATGGAGGGTCAGTTGCCGAGAATCAGCCTCCTACTGAAATGAACAAAAAGGACACATTATTAATAACCTCTTGGGAAGCATTTTCACTTTTGGATAAATAGCGTGCCCAATTTCAACTTCCTGCTACTCATGCCAGGAATATAAGATATGCATATTATTAGTAGATGTGGATAGAAAACACTCTGAAGTTTCTAAAACTGTTTGAATCATGTCTGTGAGTATAACAGAACTTATGTAGCAGGCAAAACACCGAGGACTAACCGTTCAGATTTTTTTTTAAATTTTAAGGTCACTGTCTGTTCAATGATTTCTCAATGGGAAATTATATTTATTAGGCAACTTATTTGCAGTTCCTACCGCGTCCACTGGATGTCACCAGACTTTGGAATTTGGTTTAGGTTAATCCTTTGTGCAATGAAGAAGTACGGCCATCTTGGAACAGGGTAACGTTATGTGTACTGTTAATAGTTGCGCAAGACTTGAAAAGTAGCTTTAGTTTGTGATCCTCCTGTATTGAAAATAGATAGACCCGTCTTCAATTTGATTGGTTATTAACGTTTAAAAATACCTAAAGTTGTATTAAAAAAGTAGTTTGAAATGTTTTGGCAAAGTTTACAGGTAACTTTTGAGATATTTTGTAGTGACATTCCGCAAATTGGAAGCTGTTTTTTTCTGGATCAAACGCGCCAAATAAATTGACATTTTGGATATATATCGACGGAATTAATCAAACAAAAGGACCATTTGTGATGTTTATGGGACATATTGGCCAACGAAAGAAGCTTGTCAAATGTAAGGGATGATTTATATTTTATTTCTGCGTTTTGTGTGTTGCCTGCAGGGTTGAAATATGCTATTGTCTCTTTGTTTACTGTTGTGCTATCATCAGATAATAGCTTCTTATGTTTTCGCCGAAAAGCCATTGACCAGGTGAGAAATTTGCGTCCCGCCTATCCCAGAGAGTTAACAGACACAAGACTACCAGAAACTGACACTGGAAGTGGAGCAGACACCTTCAGCCATGCCACTGGTAATACTGTTAAGGGTTCAAATGAGGAAAACATTCAACAACAGACACATGTGTTATTAAGACAACATGGTTGTTCCAATCTGAAAACTGGACAAACTGTTAAATACATGGACAGAGAAAGTGGTATTCCACACACAGCAACCGTCATTGGACGAGCAGGAAAAGCCAAAGGACAACACCAGAACTGGTCCAACTTGCAGTACTCTGAACCAGCTACACTTGAAAATTTCAAAATGATGATGTACTTGAAACAAATGATGTTTCATTTGACTCTAAACTAGATGAGCTCAGTAATTAGAGAAAAAATTGAATGTTTGAGGAAGTGAAAGACATTGGCCAAAAATGTGTCTCAACAATTTGGGTGTGTCCCTTAAAGAACTGGAATAGTGCCAAAAGACTAATCTAGTGGCTAGAGGTTTAGAGGAGCTGGCTGCTAAACAACTCCCAAACGACTCATCTAGTGGCTAGAGGTTTAGAGGAGCTGGCTGCTAAACAACTCCCAAACGACTCATCTAGTGGCTAGAGGTTTAGAGGAGCTGGCTGCTAAACGACTCCCAAAAGACTCACCAACATGCGCCTCAGAGTCACTCAGATTGCTGCTGACAGTGATTTGGAGGACTTGCCTGTCATGTTGATGACTTCATCTGGGGTGGCTCACAGACCTTCGCTACAACTGTGATTCCACACCTCAAAGCTGCTTTCCCGGTCCAACACAAAGGAGCAGCTTGCTGACTGTCTGACTACAAAGGGAGCATCAGGTCTTGTGCTCCTAAAGACACTCAGTAATGGAAAGTGGCAGCTTGCTGACTGTCTGACTACAAAGGGAGCATCAGGTCTTGTGCTCCTAAAGACACTCAGTAATGGAAAGTGGCAGCTTGCTGACTGTCTGACTACAAAGGGAGCATCAGGTCTTGTGTTCCTAAAGACTCTCAGTAATGGAAAGTGGCAGCTTGACTAATACAAATATAAACTGAGTCACACAACCCATTTGTAATGAGGAACTTAAATAATACTTGGGACATTTCATTATTTTGTTGGTTTATTTGTCTTTAAAGAAAAGTGGGAAATTGTTAAGTTCGTGTTTTAAGTCTCCCTATATTTCTGTTACTACGGTGATATCGCTCTGTTATTATTAGTACAACTGGGAGTGTCAGTGTTGATGGACCTGGCCTGAGTGTCATGGCAACCATTTGTATTGTATTTTATTTCACCAGGTAGGTAAAATAACCAGGTAGACCTTTATTTAACCAGGTATTTAACCAGGTATTTAACCAGGTAGACTAGTTGAGAACAAGTTCTCATTTGCAACTGCGACCTGGCCAAGATAAAGCGTAGCAATTCGACACATACAACAACACAGAGTTACACATGGAATAAACAAAACATACAGTCAATAATACAGTAGAACAAAAGAAAACAAAAAGTCTATATACAGTGAGTGCAAATGAGGTAAGATAAGGGAGTTAAGGCAATAAATAGGCCATGGTGGCAAAGTAATTACAATATAGAAATTAAACACTGGAATGGTAGATCGGCAGAATATGAATGTGCAGGTAGAGATATTGGGGTGCAAAGGAGCAAAATAAATAAATAAATAACAGTATGGGGATGAGGTAGGTAGATAGATGGGCTGTTTACAGATGGGCTATGTACAGGTGCAGTGATCTGTAAGCTGCTCTGACAGCTGGTGCTTAAAGCTAGTGCGGGAGATATGAGTCTCCAGCTTCAAAGATTTTTGCAATTTGTTCCAGTCATGGGCAGCAGAGAACTGGAAGGAAAGACGACCAAAGGAGGTATCATGTTGTGGAAATACGGTGGAGTAAACGTTGTTCAACTGGAACACGTTGTTTCATTTTGAACACTGTTTATTCAATACAATCTAAATCTGATACCTCACTGTCTAAATAGATATGGTGTGGACTGTATACTCAATACAATCTAAATCTGATACCTCACTGTCTGTCTTCTGACTGATACTGCTTTTTAAACTGGTCTGGTCAGGCTATTCAAATATTTGTACTATAGATGTTTCTATCTACAAGCAATAATTTGATGTTTTCTAATATTGATAGCTATGCATTAATGACTGCATGTATGGCAGGTTTCAGGACACTGATATATCTGAATGTGTAGAAAAAATATACTGCCACTATTTTCACCACCAAAGAAATTCAGTGTGATTTTAATATGATTTGACTCTTTGCAGGCTGTCAGGCTGTCTAGTCACAGAGGAAGCCTGTGCTTCTCTGTTCTCAGCTCTGAGGTCAAACCCCTCACACCTGAGAAAGTTGGATCTGAGTAACAATGACCTGAAGGATTCAGGAGTGAAGCTGCTCTCTGCTGGACTGGAGGATCCCCACTGCAAACTGGAGACTCTGAGGTCAGTATTCCTGTAGTTGGTCAACAAGTGATAACTGTTGACCAGATCCACATGTGTTTACCAGACACATAGTCCACACCATATGTGTTTGGACAGTGAAGCTTACAGTTTTAAATATGGTGCAATGCTCCAGCATTTTGGATTTGAGATAGAATGTTTCATATTAGGTAACAGTACAGAATGTCACATTTTATTTGAGGGTATTTTCATAAATATCTGTTTTATCGTTTAGAAATGAAATGAAAGCACTTTATGTATCTAGTTCTCACATTTGAAGAATTATTAATTATTTGGACAATTTCACTTATATTGTATTAAAGTATGATATGAAAGCACTTTATGTATGTAGTTCTCCCATTTGAAAAGTCGTAATTATTCGGTTATATTCACTTATAGTGTATTAAAGTAGTCATAAGTTTAGTATTTGGTCCCATATTCCATGACTGCAGTGATTACATCAAACTTGTGATTCTACTAACTTGTTGAATTAATTAGCAGTTTGTCTTGGTTGTGTTTTGGATGTTTTTCCTAATAGAAACTGAATGGTGAATAATGCCCTGTCATTTTGCAGTCACTTCACTTGTATTGTCAGTAAGAATAGAAGATGTTTCTGAACACTTCTACATTTACATTACATTTACATTTAAGTCATTTAGCAGACGCTCTTATCCAGAGCGACTTACAAATTGGTGCATTCACCTTATGACATCCAGTGGAACAGTAGTGCATCTAAATCTTTTAAGGGGGTGTGAGGGATTACTTTATCCTATCCTAGGTATTCCATAAAGAGGTGGGGTTTCAGGTGTCTCCGGAAGGTGGTGATTGACTCCGCTGTCCTGGCGTCGTGAGGGAGTTTGTTCCACCATTGGGGGGCCAGAGCAGCGAACAGTTTTGACTGGGCTGAGCGGGAACTGTACTTCCTCAGTGGTAGGGAGGCGAGCAGGCCAGAGGTGGATGAACGCAGTGCCCTTGTTTGGGTGTAGGGCCTGATCAGAGCCTGGAGGTACTGAGGTGCCGTTCCCCTCACAGCTCCGTAGGCAAGCACCATGGTCTTGTAGCGGATGCGAGCTTCAACTGGAAGCCAGTGGAGAGAGCGGAGGAGCGGGGTGACGTGAGAGAACTTGGGAAGGTTGAACACCAGACGGGCTGCGGCGTTCTGGATGAGTTGTAGGGGTTTAATGGCACAGGCAGGGAGCCCAGCCAACAGCGAGTTGCAGTAATCCAGACGGGAGATGACAAGTGCCTGGATTAGGACCTGCGCCGCTTCCTGTGTGAGGCAGGGTCGTACTCTACGGATGTTGTAGAGCATGAACCTACAGGAACGGGCCACCGCCTTGATGTTAGTTGAGAACGACAGGGTGTTGTCCAGGATCACGCCAAGGTTCTTAGCGCTCTGGGAGGAGGACACAATGGAGTTGTCAACCGTGATGGCGAGATCATGGAACGGGCAGTCCTTCCCGGGAGGAAGAGCAGCTCCGTCTTGCCGAGGTTCAGCTTGAGGTGGTGATCCGTCATCCACACTGATATGTCTGCCAGACATGCAGAGATGCGATTCGCCACCTGGTCATCAGAAGGGGAAAGGAAGATTAATTGTGTGTCATCTGCATAGCAATGATAGGAGAGACCATGTGAGGTTATGACAGAGCCAAGTGACTTGGTGTATAGCGAGAATAGGAGAGGGCCTAGAACAGAGCCCTGGGGGACACCAGTGGTGAGAGCACGTGGTGTGGAGACGGATTCTCGCCACGCCACCTGGTAGGAGCGACCTGTCAGGTAGGACGCAATCCAAGCGTGGGCCGCGCCGGAGATGCCCAACTCGGAGAGGAGGATCTGATGGTTCACAGTATCGAAGGCAGCCGATAGGTCTAGAAGGATTTGAGCAGAGCAGAGGAGAGAGAGTTAGCTTTAGCAGTGCGGAGCGCCTCCGTGATACAGAGAAGAGCAGTCTCAGTTGAATGACTAGTCTTGAAACCTGACTGATTTGGATCAAGAAGGTCATTCTGAGAGAGATAGCGGGAGAGCTGGCCAAGGACGGCACGTTCAAGAGTTTTGGAGAGAAAAGAAAGAAGGGATACTGGTCTGTAGTTGTTGACATCGGAGGGATCGAGTGTAGGTTTTTTCAGAAGGGGTGCAACTCTCGCTCTCTTGAAGACGGAAGGGACGTAGCCAGCGGTCAGGGATGAGTTGATGAGCGAGGTGAGGTAAGGAGAAGGTCTCCGGAAATGGTCTGGAGAAGAGAGGAGGATAGGGTCAAGCGGGCAGGTTGTTGGGCGGCCGGCCGTCACAAGACGCGAGATTTCATCTGGAGAGAGGGGAGAAAGAGGTCAGAGCACAGGGTAGGGCAGTGTGAGCAGAACCAGCGGTGTCGTTTGACTTAGCAAACGAGGATCGGATGTCGTCGACCTTCTTTTCAAAATGGTTGTGAAGTCATCTGCAGAGAGGGAGGAGGGGGATTCAGGAGGGAGGAGAAGGTGGCAAAGAGCTTCCTAGGGTTAGAGGCAGATGCTTGGAATTTAGAGTGGTAGAAAGTGGCTTTAGCAGCAGAGAGAGAAGAGAAAATGTAGAGAGGAGGGAGTGAAAGGATGCCAGGTCCGCAGGGAGGCGAGTTTTCCTCCATTTCCGCTCGACTGCCCGGAGCCCTGTTCTGTGAGCTCGCAATGAGTCGTCGAGCCACGGAGCGGGAGGGAGGACCGAGCCGGCCTGGAGGATAGGGGACATAGAGAGTCAAAGGATGCAGAAAGGGAGGAGAGGAGGGTTGAGGAGGCAGAATCAGGAGATAGGTTGGAGAAGGTTTGAGCAGAGGGAAGAGATGATAGGATGGAAGAGGAGAGAGTAGCGGGGGAGAGAGAGCGAAGGTTGGGACGGCGCGATACCATCCGAGTAGGGGGCAGTGTGGAAGTGTTGGATGAGAGCGAGAGGAAAAGGATACAAGGTAGTGGTCGGAGACTTGGAGGAGTTGCAATGAGGTTAGTGAAAGAACAGCATCTAGTAAAGATGAGGTTGAGCGTGTTTCCTGCCTTGTGAGTAGGGGGAAGGTGAGAGGGTGAGGTCAAAAGGAGAGGAGTGGAAAGAAGGAGGCAGAGAGGAATGAGTCAAAGGTAGACGTGGGGAGGTTAAAGTCGCCCAGAACTGTGAGAGGTGAGCCGTCCTCAGGAAAGGAGCTTATCAAGGCATCAAGCTCATTGATGAACTCTCCGAGGGAACCTGGAGGGCGATAAATGATGTTAAGCTTGAAAGGGCTGGTAACTGTGACAGCATGGAATTCAAAGGAGGCGATAGACAGATGGGTAAGGGGAGAAAGAGAGAATGACCACTTGGGAGAGATGAGGATCCCGTGCCACCACCCCGCTGACCAGAAGCTCTCGGGTGTGCGAGAACACGTGGGCAGACGAAGAGAGAGCAGTAGGAGTAGCAGTGTTGTCTGTGGTGATCCATGTTTCCGTCAGTGCCAAGAAGTCGAGGGACTGGAGGGAGGCATAGGCTGAGATGAACTCTGCCTTGTTGGCCGCAGATCGGCAGTTCCAGAGGCTACCGGAGACCTGGAACTCCACGTGGGTCGTGCGCGCTGGGACCACCAGATTAGGGTGGCCGCGGCCACGCGGTGTGGAGCGTTTGTATGGTCTGTGCAGAGAGGAGAGAACAGGGATAGACAGACACATAGTTGACAGGCTACACAAGAGGCTACGCTAATGCAAAGGAGATTGGAATGACAAGTGGACTACACGTCTCGAGTGTTCAGGAAGTTAAGCTGACGTAGCAAGAATCTTATTGACTAAAATGATTAAAATGAACAGTACTGCTGAAGTAGGCTAGCTGGCAGAGGCTGCGTTGTTGACTATGTAGGCTAGCTGGCAGTGGCTGCGTTGTTGACACTACACTAATCAAGTCGTTCCGTTGAGTGTAATAGTTTCTACTGTGCTGCTATTCGGGGCTAGCTAGCTAGCTAGCAGTGTTGATTACGTTACGTTGCGTTAAAAGAACGACAATAGCTGGCTAGCTAACCTAGGAAATCGCTCTAGACTACACAATTATCTTTGATACAAGACGGCTATGTAGCTAGCTATGTAGCTAGCTACGATCAAACAAATCAAGCCGTTGTACTGTAATGAAATTAAATGAAAAAAATGTGATACTACCTGTGGAGCGAGCGAAATGCGACGGAATGTTGAGTGCGGAAGTTCTGTTCGGTAGACGTTGGCTAGCTGTTGGCTAGCTAGCAGTGTCTCCTACGTTAAGGACGACAAATAGCTGGCTAGCTAACCTCGGTAAATTAAGATAATCACTCTAAAACTACACACTCTAAACTACACAATTATCTTGGATACGAAGACAGCAAAGACAACTATGTAGCTAGCTAACACTACACTAATCAAGTCGTTCAGTTGAGTGTAATAGTTGTGCTGCTAATCGGTAGACGGTGGACGTTAGCTAGCTGGCTAGCTGCAGGGCAGATAGCAGAGTAGACTGCGTTAGGATGACGAAATACGATAATTACGCAATTATCTATGATACAAAGACGGCTATGTAGCTAGCTAAGAAGAAATTGCTAAGATTAGACAAATCAAACCGTTGTACTATAATGAAATGTAATGAAATGTAATACTACCTGCGGACCGAGTGGAGATGCGACCGCTCGCTCCAACCCGGAAGTTATGTGGATGCTACTATGATTATGAATAATCATGAATGAATCGTTAATGATGACGAATGAGAAAGTTACAGAGGCACAAAGATCAGACCCCCTCTGTTATTGGTAATGGTGAGAGGTTAGCATGTTTTGTTGTATCCTCTGTTATTGGTAATGGTGAGAGGTTAGCATGTTTTGTTGTAGCCTCTGTTATTGGTAATGGTGAGAGGTTACCATGTTTTGTTGTAGCCTCTGTTATTGGTAATGGTGAGAGGTTAGCATGTTTTGTTGTAGTCTATGTTATTGGTAATGGTGAGAGGTTAGCATATTTTGTTGTATGCTCTGTTATTGGTAATGGTGAGAGGTTAGTATGTTTTGTTGTATCCTCTGTTATTGGTAATGGTGAGAGGTTAGCATGTTTTGTTGTAGCCTCTGTTATTGCTAATGGTGAGAGGTTATCATGTTTTGTTGTAGCCTCTGTTATTGGTAATGGTGAGAGGTTAGCATGTTTTGTTGTAGCCTCTGTTATTGGTGATGGTGAGAGGTTAGCATGTTTTGTTGTAGCCTCTGTTATTGGTAATGGTGAGAGATTAGCATGTTTTGTTGTAGCCTCTGTTATTGGTAATGGTGAGAGGTCAGCATGTTTTGTTGTAGCCTCTGTTATTGGTAATGGTGAGAGGTTAGTATGTTTTGTTGTATCCTCTGTTATTGGTAATGGTGAGAGGTTAGCATGTTTTGTTGTAGCCTCTGTTATTGGTAATGGTGAGAGGTTAGCATGTTTTGTTGTAGCCTCTGTCACCTCATATGGAACAGATATGTATTAAAATATCCTCAAATAAAAGGTGACATTATATATTGTCACCTCAAATGAAACATTTGATCTGAAATCCAAAATGATGGAGTATAGAGCCACATTTAAAATGTTAGCTTCACTGTCAAAATATATATGGTGTGGACTGTATACTCAATACAATCTAAATCTGATACCTCACTGTCTAAATAGATATGGTGTGGACTGTATACTCAATACAATCTAAATCTGATACCTCACTGTCTGTCTTCTGACTGATACTGCTTTTTAAACTGGTCTGGTCAGTCTACTCAAATATTTGTACTTTATGGCTTTCTTTATTCACCCAATACTTTAGGAATTTGTGATGCATTTATTCATTTATGACAGGACACTGATGTATCTGAATATGTTGAAAAAATATTCTTCATATAAAAATAAATATTATATATATTATTGTCACTATTTTCACCACCAAAGAATAGCAGTGTGATTTTAATATGATTTGACTATTTGCAGGCTATCAGGCTGTCTAGTCACAGAGGAAGGCTGTGCTTCTCTGGTCTCAGCTCTGAGGTCACACCCCTCACACCTGAGAGAGCTGGACGTGAGCTACAATCACCCAGGAGACTCAGGAGTCAGACTGCTCTCTGCTGGACTGGAGGATCCACACTGCAGACTGGAGAAACTCAAGTATGTAGAGGGTTTATGTCAACGTTCATATCAGACATGTTTGACTTATCAGGTATGTTAAGACAAACATTGTTGTCACCACTTTTACAAATGATATGCTGTGTGTGAGTTCAGTGTGTGTGTGTGTGTGTGTGTGTGTGTGTGTGTGTGTGTGTCACTCAATGTCTGTTCTTCTGCTTTCCACTACAGTGTGGAACATGGTGGAGGGTACACAATGAAACCTGGGCCTAGAAAATGTGAGTGTTGACTGCTGTGAAGAATATGACTAAGAATAAGTCTTAATACAAGTTAAGTCAAAGACCACCATCATTACTGACTTGGTCATATTAAATATCAGCTGTAGTTCTACAGAAGCAGTTTACAAAGAGTTGATTTGACTGTGTGTGTGTGCGCGTGTGTGTGTGTGTGTGTGTGTGTGTGTGTGTGTGTGTGTGTGTGTGTGTGTGTGTGTGTGTGTGTGTGTGTGTGTGTGTGTGTGTGTGTGTGTGTAATTAATGTGACTAAGTGTGTTTTATATTACCATACACTATAACATATGATCATTCAACAAGTCTCAAGTTACCTTAACTTTTCCTTTTTGATACCTAGAAACATCTACAATAAATGAATTAGTGAAAAGTGAGTTAACATTCTAATGTGAATGATGATGATTTCTAATATTGTGTCTGGTTTCATCCATCAGATGTCTGTTATCTCACACTGGACCTAAACACAGTAAACAGTCTCCTCTCTGTCTGAGGAGAACGGAAAGGTGACATGTAGGAGAGAAGCAGCCGTATCCTGATCACCCAGAGAGATTTGAGGACTATAGACAGGTGCTGTGTAGAGAGGTCTGACTGGGCGCTGCTACTGGGAGGTAGAGTGGAGTGGGAGAGGGGTTGGTATAGGAGTGACATATAAAGGAATCAACAGGAGAGGATGGGGTGGCTGTGGGCTTGGATACAATGACAAGTCCTGGAGTCTGTACTGCTCTGACCACAGTTACGCTGCCTGGCACAATAGTAATCCCACTACCATAGACGTCCTCTCCAGCTCCCACAGAGTAGGAGTGTATCTGGACTGGCCAGCCGGCACTCTGTCCTTCTATAGAGCCTCCTCTGACACACTGACCCACCTGTACACATTCACCTCCATTCACTGAGCCACTCTATCCAGGGTTTTATCTTTGGTATGATGGTGCCTCAGTGTCTCTGTGTCAGTGATACACACACACATTGAACACACACACACACACAGACACAGACACACTCATTGGGCACACACACACACACACACATACACACACACACACACACTGGACATGTACACACACACACTGGACACACACATTGGACACACACATATATTGGACACACTCACATACACACAGCCACAAAAGATTCACACAATGGACACTGGACACACACACACTGGACACACACACACACACACTGGACACACACACACACACACACACACTGGACACACGCACACACACACTGGAAAACACGTTGGACACAGACACATATTGGACACATACACACACACATTTGGATACACACACACACACACACAAACACACACACAATGGACACACACACACACACACATATTGGACACACAAACACATTGGACACACACACATACATATTGGGGACACACACACACACACACACACACACACACACACACACACACTGGACACACACACACACTGAACACACACACACACTGGACACACACATTGGACACACACACACACACTGAACACACACACAACACACACACACACACACACACACAGACACGCTGGACACAGACACACACAAACACTGGACACATACACACACACAAACACTGGACACATACACACAGACACACACATTGGACAAGCACACACACATTGGACACACAAACCCTGGACACACACACACATTGGACACACAAACCCTGGACACATACACATACACACACACACTGGACACAAACACATTGGATACCCACACACTGGACACACAAACCCTGGACACACACACACTGGACACACACTGGACACAAACACATTGGATACCCACACACTGGACACACAAACCCTGGACACACACACACTGGACACACACTGGATACACACACACATGCTGGACACACACACACACACTGGACACACACCAGTGGATGCTAGGCAGTTTCTGTATCACAGCTTCTATCCCAGTTCTATCCGCCTGTTAAATCAGTTTCTGGACCACAGGTTCTAGAACAGCTTCGATCCCAGTTCTATCTGCCTGTTAAATCAGTTTCTGGACCACAGGTTCTAGAACAGCTTCGATCCCAGTTCTATCTGCCTGTTAAATCAGTTTCTGGACCACAGGTTCCAGAACAGCTTCTATCCCAGTTCTATCTGCCTGTTAAATCTGTTTCTGGACCACAGGTTCTAGAACAGCTTCTTTCCCAGTTCTATCTGCCTGTTAAATCAGTTTCTGGACCACAGGTTCTAGAACATCTTCTATCCCAGTTCTATCTGCCTGTTAAATTAGTTTCTGGATCACAGGTTCTAGAACAGCTTCTAGCCCAGTTCTATCTGTCTGTTAAATCAGTTTCTGGACCACAGGTTCTAGAACAGCTTCTATCAGCTCTATCTGCCTGTTAAATCAGTTTCTGGACCACAGGTTCTAGAACAGCTTCTATCCCAGTTATATCTGCCTGTTAAATCATCAACCTGTTTCCATCAGACTATTAGCACATGACTGAACCTTTTGGTTCATTTTCTGATCTTTTACCACTTTGCATTTTTTATTATATATTTTACTGTTTGTGTTTGTGCCACAGGAGGTTGGTGGGACCTTAATTGGGGAGGACAGGCTTGTAATGGCTGGAGGGGAATAAGTGGAATGGTATCAAACACGTGGTTTCCATGTGTTCCATTTCATTCACTCTGTTCCAGACATTATTATGAGCCGTCCTCCCCTCACTAGTCTCCACTGGTATGTACTGTCCTATATGTGAGAGAGCTCCAACAAGGAATTACAATGTATGTATTACTTTTAATACCTGCAAATGGCAAATAAACTACTTGAACTCCTTATGAATGTCTGCAGCCAGCTAGGCTGTTGGCGTCTGACAAGAGGTGAAAATACTGTATGTCAGGAATATTCTGCAAATGTTGATGAAGACGTCACTCAATACACCCAAAACAACATGCAGTCTTTCCACAAGACTCCCATGAAGTTATAGTGTGACGTAATGAGTTGACGTTAAAGTAATTATTCTCAGAACATTGTTTTATACTGTTTTAGATGGATCCTCTGTTTATCATCTTGTTTTATACTGCTTTAGATGGATCCTCTGTTTATCATCTTGTTTTATACTGTTTTAGATGGATCCTCTGTTCATCATCTTGTTTTATACTGCTTTAGATGGATCCTCTGTTTATCATCTTGTTTTATACTGTTTTAGATGGATCCTCTGTTTATCATCTTGTTTTATACTGCTTTAGATGGATCCTCTGTTTATCATCTTGTTTTATACTGTTTTAGATGGATCCTCTGTTTATCATCTTGTTTTATACTGTTTTAGATGGATCCTCTGTTTATCATTGTCATGACGTTGGCCTGGGGGGTAGGTTTATGACAGTCATAAATACCTCTTCCACCTTTTTCCTCTCTCTATCCTACTGATGTTACATTTGCAAAACCCTTGGTTAACATAGAGATTCTGGGAACATCAGTAGGTGGGGGGAAATGAACTATATTATGGTTATCCGACCAATGGAACATATGCGGTGGTACTTAATGAATATGATGTCAGTTCGGTTGTCATCTGAGACATTCTCATCAATGATAAGATGACATAAACTCTACAGTGGAAAGTCTACACATCAGAGTTATCGGATTCACATGGAATTATTGTTCAATTTAAATGTTTGAATATGAAATTATTCGTGATGGGATGAAATGTTAGCTTCTAAAATGTGAGATTTGGGTTTTCATAAGGTTAGGGCTCTGCTCAATCAGCCCCTGTGAAGGGACATGGGCTAGAAAACTTTTCAAACACGCCCTCCTCTCCCTTCCTATATCAGCCCTTGACGACAATATAACCTCCTGTTCCGAGGACGTGAGGACGACGGTCTGATGTCAGAATGGTTCAGATAATAACTACAGAACGAAGCCAACATCAGCGTGAGCTTTGGTTGCGAATGGTATGAGCTTTGAACTCTTATTCACTACAGAGGTGATACCTCCTAGCCGTTGAGTTAGCAACAGCAGATGCAAACGCAGGCTAGAAAGGAACAGAGAGAGTATCCCGTCTATCACACAATGACATTACTACAACATATCCAATTTACCAGCAGAGAGATTCTTCAAAGGACTCGGTTGGGCAACACGGCCTTCCATCTACCACCAACCTACCGAAGCGCAGCTCAGAGTAAATATTTATTGCATTTTCCTTTTCCAAATGGGCGGTGCTTTAGAATGCATAAGATAATGTATTTAAGATAGCACAGCTTCGGCCTTTGTTCCTCAGTCTTCCCGCTCTTTCACTCAAACCCAGCCCCTTTTCAAGCTGTCATATCTGTTCCGCCCGCTAGGGACGTTTTCCTTTATGACGTAATTTGTAATCAAGTTATGATTTAATTATGTGTATGTGTAATTCTGTGTGATTAGTTAGGTATTGAGTAAATGTTAAGGGAATTTGTATCAATGATGACTAATTATGTATACATTTCAATCAGGACGTACTAATCCGAATAGTAATATGTTACTGTATATGTACTAATCAGAATACTATTCTGTATGTGTATGAGTTTTCTTTCTTGATCCCAGTACTGAATATAATGTGTGGGAATGTGGTCAAGAGTTTAGTACAATGACTGTCTGTTCCTTGATACAAATGAATCAGACTGGCTAGAATGCTTATCTACACAAGAAAACCTTGACTCGTAAATTATATTAAATTGTTAGGGAGACGGATGTGGGAAGACTTGAGATACAGCCTTTGTACTGGAACGGAGATGGCACGGGTTGGTGTTGGAACTAATGACGTCATTTGGTAACCTGTATTGTGGCAGTACTCTCTTGAATAAACTCTGCTGTCTGACTTGAAGACTGGGCTCTGTCTATCATTATAGAATAAGGGAATTACAAATCCTTATGAATTGACAGAGTGTTTCATTTTAATTGGATATTAAAACATAGAGCAATTGAATTCCTTTAACAGTAAATAAATAAATAAACCCAATTTTGCATTGCTGGTTCAACTTGTTAGCCAGGGTTTGTGCAGATAACCAAGAATGTACAACTTTCAGATGAGACTGAATTAAGTTGACGATTAATGCTGCCTGCTATTGATGTAAAATATTACTAGGTCTTTAAGAGTTTATTCGGAAGATAACAGCTCTATAAATATTATTTTGTGGTGCCCGACTCTCTAGTTAATTACATTTACATGATTAGCTCAATCAGGTGATATTAATTACGGGGAAATTATTTTATAGAATTGCATGTCATATCACTTAATCCGGCATAGCCAAAGACACAACTTAACCTCTTCCCTCTACTCGGGACGCTTGCGTCCCAACTAGAGCTCTGGAAATGCAAATGTGCTACGCTAAATGCTAATAGTATTAGTTAAAACTCAAACGTTCATTAAAATACACATGCAGGGTATCGAATTAAAGCTACACTCGTTGTGAATCCAGGCAACAAGTCAGATTTTTAAAATGCTTTTCAGCGAAAGCATGAGAAGCTATTATCTGATAGCATGCAACAATAACACTACAACACAAAAGACCCGCAGGGGACGTAAACAAAATAATTAGCATTTCGGCGTTACACAAACCGCACAATAAAATAGAAAACATTCATTACCTTTCACCATCCTCTTTGTTGGCACTCCTAGATGTCGCATAAACACTATTGGGTCTTTATTTCGATTAAATCGGTCCATATAAAGCCTAGATATCGTTATATGTAGACTGTGTGATAAACGAAAAAAACATCGTTTCAAAACGTAACGTCATTTTTAAAATTCAAAAAGTCGACGATAAACTTTCACAAAACACTTGAGAAATACTTTTGTAATGCAACTTTAGGTATTAGTAAACGTTAATAAGCGATAAAATTCATCAGGAGGCGATGTAAAAATCATTAGCTGTCCGTCTGGAAAAATGTCAGCTAGAAACTCAGCAAAATATCCGGTCCTAGACCTGAAGAAATGCGCTGCCTTGCATGTGTTTGACCAAGAAAAAACTCGTAGGGAAATGACAAGACTCTAGACACCGTGTGGAAGCTGTAGGTACTGCAACCTCAGTCAATTAATTGTGGTTCACCTTTATCAATGGGTTCAAGTTGATATATATATATAAAAAAATATATATATAATATATTTTTCCATTTTCAGTGATCAGTTTTTCCTGTGCTTTTCGATGTAAATGCCGTTCTGGTAAAGCCACAGCAGTGATTTAACCAGTTTTATAAACGTCTGTGTGTTTTCTATCCACACAGACTAAGCAAATGCATATACTATAATATATAGCAATATATTTTTCCATTTTCAGTGATCAGTTTTTCCTGTGCTTTTCGATGTAAATGCCGTTCTGGTAAAGCCACAGCAGTGATTTAACCAGTTTTATAAACGTCTGAGTGTTTTCTATCCACACAGACTAAGCAAATGCATATACTATATTCCTGGCATGAGTAGCAGGGCGCTGAAATGTTGCGCGATTTTTAACAGAATGTTCAAAAAAGTAGAGGGTAGGAGGAAGAGGATAAGCCTGCAATGTATTCGCAGGCAGATATCATTGATAACAATAGCGAAGCTGACATTGTGACGCCAAAGACACAACATCATCTTGTTTTATACTTTTTTAGATGAATCCTCTGTTTATCATCTTGTTTTATACTGTTTTAGATGGACCCTCTCCTGTACTCCCTATTCACCCACGACTGCGTGGCCATGCACGCCTCCAACTCAATCATCAAGTTTGCGGACGACACAACAGTGGTAGGCTTGATTACCAACAACGACGGAGTGTGGTGTCAGGAAAATAACCTCACACTCAACGTCAACAAAACTAAGGAGATGATTGTGGACTTCAGGAAACAGCAGAGGGAACACCCCCCTATCCACATCGATGGATCAGTAGTGGAGAGGGTAGCAAGTTTTAAGTTCCTCGGCATACACATCACAGACAAACTGAATTGGTCCACTCACACTGACAGCGTCGTGAAGAAGGCGCAGCAGCGCCTCTTCAACCTCAGGAGGCTGAAGAAATTTGGCTTGTCACCAAAAGCACTCACAAACTTCTACAGATGCACAATCGAGAGCATCCTGGCGGGCTGTATCACCGCCTGGTACGGCAACTGCTCCGCCCTCAACCGTAAGGCTCTCCAGAGGGTAGTGAGGTCTGCACAACGCATCACCGGGAGCAAACTACCTGCCCTCCAGGACACCTACACCACCCGATGTTACAGGAAGGCCATAAAGATCATCAAGGACATCAACCACCCGAACCACTGCCTGTTCACCCCGCTATCATCCAGAAGGCGAGGTCAGTACAGGTGCATCAAAGCTGGGACCGAGAGACTGAAAAACAGCTTCTATCTCAAGGCCATCAGACTGTTAAACAGCCACCACTAACATTGAGTGGCTGCTGCCAACACACTGTCATTGACACTGACCCAACTCCAGCCACTTTAATAATGGGAATTGATGGGAAATGATGTAAATATATCACTAGCCACTTTAAACAATGCTACCTTATATAATGTTACTTACCCTACATTATTCATCTCATATGCATACGTATATACTGTACTCTAGATCATCAACTGCATTCTTATGTCACTAGCCACTTTAACTATGCCACTTTGTTTACTTTGTCTACATACTCATCTCATATGTATATACTGTACTCGATACCATCTACTGTATGCTGCTCTGTACCATCACTCATTCATATATCCTTATGTACATATTCCTTATCCCCTTACACTGTGTATAAGACAGTAGTTTTGGAATTGTTAGTTAGATTACTTGTTGGTTATCACTGCATTGTCGGAACTAGAAGCACAAGCATTTCGCTACACTCGCATTAACATCTGCTAACCATGTGTATGTGACAAATAAAATTTGATTTGATTTGATTTGATATCATCTTGTTTTATACTGTTTTAGATGGATCCTCTGTTTATCATCTTGTTTTATACTGTTTTAGATGGATCCTCTGTTTATCATCTTGTTTTATACTGTTTTAGATGGATCCTCTGTTTATCATCTTGTTTTATACTGTTTTAGATGGATCCTCTGTTTATCATCTTGTTTCATACTGTTTTAGATGGATCCTCTGTTTAGCATCTTGTTTTATACTGTTTTAGATGGATCCTCTGTTTATCATCTTGTTTTATACTGTTTTAGATGGATCCTCTGTTTATCATCTTGTTTTATACTGTTTTAGATGGATCCTCTGTTTATCATCTTGTTTTATACTGTTTTAGATGGATCCTCTGTTTATCATCTTGTTTTATACTGTTTTAGATGGATCCTCTGTTTATCATCTTGTTTTATACTGTTTTAGATGGATCCTCTGTTTATCATCTTGTTTTATACTGTTTTAGATGGATCCTCTGTTTATCATCTTGTTTTTTATCTGTCTTGTTTTTCCTACTCAGAAAAATTGACATTTTAGCTTGACCTAAAATAAAATGTAACATTTGACATTGTATTTTCTGTATCTTACTATATTGAAATCCTGAAATAAAAACAGTGTTATTGAACATCTCCCCTACAGCTGTAAACAGAGACTCTAGTATCTCAGAGAGGCTTTATCCTCTCACACTCCATCAAACAGTGTTATTGAACATCTCCCCTACAGCTGTAAACAGAGACTCTAGTATCTCAGAGAGGCTTTATCCTCTCACACTCCATCAAACAGTGAAACATTGTTTCTCTTATATTACAAAAAGGACATCCATCTCCGACATCTGAGTTAATGACAGAAACAAAAGCATTAACTGCAATGATGCCATGTATCACCCCTCATTACATATCACCAGTCCCCTTTAGTAACAGTGGCTTGTACAGTGTTCTCCATGCTGGCTTTACCTTGTCATCAACACCCTCCATTACATATCACCAGTCCCCTTTAGTAACGGTGGGTTGAACAGTGTTCTCCATGCTGGCTTTAACTTGTCATCAACACCCCCCATTACATATCACCAGTCCCCTGTACAGTGTTCTCCATGCTGGCTTTACCTTGTCATCAACACCCTCCATTACATATCACCAGTCCCCTGTACAGTGTTCTCCATGCTGGCTTTACCTTGTCATCAACACCCTCCATTACATATCACCAGTCCCCTTTAGTAACAGTGGCTTGTACAGTGTTCTCCATGCTGGCTTTACCTTGTCATCAACACCCTCCATTACATATCACCAGTCCCCTTTAGAAACGGTGGCTTGTACAGTGTTCTTCATGCTGGCTTTACCTTGACACACCAGTTTTACCCTCCAAGGAGTGTCTTTTCTATTTTTCAATATATCTTTATTTACAACCTTGACACACCCCCTATATAACTCCTTCCCATTCACCTCATCCAAACCCACCTCTTCCAACCCTCTCAAACCCACTAATAAAGCCTTTCTGTCTGACTCTGGGATATTGGGTGGAATCCTTAGTCTGTCTGACTCTGGGATATTGGGTGGAATCCTTGGAAATGGGTCGTCTTCATCTTGTCTTTTTGTAGTAACTATTGAGCATAATCCACTCTTCTGCTGACAGAGTCTTCCTGCAACTGTCCAGCAGTTTTCCTACAGTCCTTTCTGACACCCCCCCCTAAATGTTCAGCCAGCCGTCCTCCATCCATTAATGTGGGCCCAGCCATGTCCATTAACTTCCTGAGGGTGATGATTTTGCCCTTCAGCAGTATCTTGGTGATATGTGGAACAGTTTCAGTTGTACAGTCCAGTCTTGCCCCAAACACCAGAGGTTCCTCCAGCAGCATCTTGGTGATATGTGGAACAGCTTCAGTTGTACAGTCCAGTCTTGCCCCAAACACCAGAGGTTCCTCCAGCAGCCAATGCACTGACTTAGCCTTAGTGTGTCTGGACACCTTCATTATACTCCAAACCCTAAGAAGGCCTCTGTAAAATGGAGGTACTCCATCCCTAGAAATCTGGAAACTATCAACCAAAAATAAAGCCTTCTTTAAACCTAATCCCCCGACCTGCTGTAATACCAGACCTGCCACCCCTCTCCACACCACATTTTCCAGTCGATAAAGAAATAAACTGGAACAAACTGGAACCGGAAATAGCAACATGTACAAGACCCTGCCCTCCTCTTGGTGGATCCCAATGATATTTATCCCCCGAAAATCTACAGTAATTGCCTGTATCTTGGCCAGAGGGCCAGATAGTGGCTATAAACATGAAAAACGATGCCGCAGTGCAGAGGCAACCACATTATTAACAATAATAGACTGCCCCCTATATGACATACGAGATAGCAGCCAATGCCATCTCCTCATCCTCCCTTCCACCATATCAACCACACCATTCCAATGTTTTTCCATTGTCCCCTCATCCACTAGGAACACTCCTAGATACCCTTACACCATTCCGACCCCCCTGGCGAAGCCATGAACCCTCATCCCCTAGGAACACTCCAAGATACCCTTACACCATTCCAACCCCCCTGGCAAAGCCATGAACCCTCATCCCCTAGGAACACTCCAAGATACCCTTACACCATTCCGTCCCCCCTGGCAAAGCCATGAACCCTCATCCCCTAGGAACACTCCAAGATACCCTTACACCATTCCAACCCCCCCTGGCAAAGCCATGATCCCTCCTCCCCTAGGAACACTCCAAGATACCCTTACACCATTCCAACCCCCCTGGCAAAGCCATGAACCCTCATCCCCTAGGAACACTCCAAGATACCCTTACACCATTCCGTCCCCCCTGGCAAAGCCATGAACCCTCATCCCCTAGGAACACTCCAAGATACCCTTACACCATTCCAACCCCCCCTGGCAAAGCCATGATCCCTCCTCCCCTAGGAACACTCCAAGATACCCTTACACCATTCCAACCCCCCCTGGCAAAGCCATGATCCCTCCTCCCCTAGGAACACTCCAAGATACCCTTACACCATTCCAACCCCCCTGGCAAAGCCATGATCCCTCCAGACCATTTCCTAATCTGTGAAGCATAACTTTTTTCCAGATTTACCTTTGCAGGTTATTCCCTTAAATCGATCAACTATGAGACTCAAACTATCCACCTCCACTTGATGTTTCACCGTAGTAACTCCATCATCATGCTGAGAGACCAGTAGGAGGAATATCCTCTGAAAGGTTCACCCCATGCTGAGAGACCAGTAGGAGGAATATCCTCTGAAAGGTTCACCCCATGCTGAGAGACCAGTAGGAGGAATATCCTCTGAAAGGTTCACCCCATGTTGAGAGACCAATAGGAGGAATATCCTCTGAAAGGTTCACCCCTTCAATGTGACTTCTAATGCTATTTAGTAGTGGCTCTATAGCGATTGCATTTAACATTCCTGACAAAGAACACCCCTGTCTAGTTCCTCTACAAGCTTTTTTTTGAGGAGCACTCAAGCCACCGTTAACTTTCAATACACTTTCAATGTCACCCTGATCATGGCAATAAAACCAGAGCTGAAACCAAAAGCCTCCAAAGTGGACATAGAGGTATTGATGTTCAACTTGATCAAATGCCTTTTCTAATCAATTGAAATTAGACCAGCATCAACCCAACAGCCCTCGAAGTCCAGAACATCCAAAATCAGGGAAATGTTATCCCTATCTGCCTGCCGGGAACACAGTAGGACTGGTCTGTATGATGTGAAATGTTATCCCCTATATGCCTGCTGGGAACACAGTTGGACTGGTCCATAGGATTTGTCCCATCACCTCCGTCAGCCTGGTGGACAAAGCCTTGGACAAAATCTTATAATCAGTGCACATTAAGGCCACCGGCCTCCAGTTCTTCACCTCCATAGGGTCACCCTTTTCTGGCAGTAAGGTGAGGACAGCCCTTCTGCGGCTTAACGGTATGAACCCTCTAGTAAAACTATCGTTGACTCTCTCTCTCTCTCTCTCTCTCTCTCTCTCTCTCTCTCTCTCTCTCTCTCTCTCTCTCTCTCTCTCTCTCTCTCTCTCTCGTTGCTGTCCTCTTTCCAATTCCACTTGGGCTAGTGAGCTCCTGTCCTCTAGTGATCTCCTGTCATCTAGTGATCTCCTGTCCTCTAGTGATCTCCTGTCCTCTAGTGATCTACTGTCCTCTTTATAATTCCACTGGTAGAACTCAGTATAGAACTCTGTCATCTTTCTAATTCCACTTGGGCTAGTGATCTCCTGTCCTCTAGTGATCTACTGTCCTCTTTCTAATTCCACTTGGGCTAGTGAGCTCCTGTCCAACAACTGTTTTGAGGCAATGAATAATTATTCTTTGTCCATTCTTTTTCTCTAAACCAAAGAAACATTTGGATGAGGCATCCATTTCAGAGATTCCCTGAAAAGTACTTCTCATTTTTTTTCCCTCTTGAGTGCCTGAATATGGCCTTGATCTCCTGTGGTCTCAACTAACGTCAGGAGTTCCATTGTTTCAGACTCTAGGGTGTTCATTGATCTGCTGATATCTCTGGTGACATTCAGACTCCAGGGTGTTCATTGATCTGCTGATATCTCTGGTGACATTCATTGTGTATTGAATACAGAATTGTTGAATCTGGATTTTCCCTAATATCCCACCACTGTTGAAGATATGAAACTGTCCTCTTCAGACCTCCACCTCCCAGAAAAACTAAAACATTTCCTGAAGTGAGCGTCATTCAATAAAGTTCTTTTAAAATGTCAATATGCACTTGTGGGTTTTACAGCGTTAATGTTCACCACCTCTGTTACTAAACAATGATCAGAACACTGGGGTTTACAGTGTTAATGTCCACCACCTCTGTTACTAAACAATGACCAGAACACTGGGGTTTTGCAGTGTTAATGTCCACCACCTCTGTTACTAAACAATGATCAGAACACTGGGGTTTTACAGTGTTAATGT
>NW_027040316.1:162500-166412 GCF_034236695.1 Oncorhynchus nerka | reverse complement strand
AATGAATAATATAAGTCACAACAGTCTGTAATGCATTCTAAAACATTTACAGATTTAGACAGTCAGTTACGAGAATAAATTATCATAATTTACAACTTTATAACAGTCCTTCAATATTGTAGACATTAAGATAGATGTAATATTAATATCCTCTGTGGTATTTCTTCATTCAGATGATCTTTCCGTGATTTGCCAACGTAAACTCAAATCTAATCTAAAGAAGAAGTTTCAATGTGTATTTGAGGGGATCACTAAACAAGGAAACCCAACACTTCTCAATAAGATCTACACAGAGCTCTACATCACAGAGGGTGGAACAGGAGAGGTCAATAATGAACACGAGCTGAGACAGATTCAGACAACAACCAGGAAACAAGCAAGACCAGAGACTGCAATCAAATGTAATGACATCTTCAAACCCTTAACTGGACAAGACAAACCTATCAGAACTGTGCTGACAAAGGGAGTCGCTGGCATTGGAAAAACAGTCTCTGTGCAGAAGTTCATTCTGGACTGGGCTGAAGGAAAAGCAAATCAGGATGTCCAATTTGTATTTTCATTCCCTTTCCGGGAGCTGAATTTGATGAAATTGGAAAACACTTTCATTGAACTTCTTAATCACTTCTCAATGGAAACCAAAGAATCAAGAATCTCAAACTACGACAAGTACAAAGTTCTGTTCATCTTTGATGGTCTGGATGAGTGCCGACTGCCCCTAGACTTCCAGAAGAACAAGATCTGTTGTGACGTCACAGAGTCAACCTCAGTGGATGTTCTGCTGACAAATCTCATCAAGGGAAATCTGCTTCCCTCTGCTCTCCTCTGGATAACTACCCGACCTGCAGCAGCCAATAAGATCCCTTCAGTGTGTGTTGACCAGGTGACAGAGGTACGAGGGTTCAATGACCCACAGAAGGAGGAATACTTCAGGAAGAGATTCAGTGATGAGGATCTGGCCAGCAGAATCATCTCACACATAAAGACATCAAGGAGCCTCCACATCATGTGCCACATTCCAGTCTTCTGTTGGATTTCTGCAACAGTCCTTGAACACATGCTGAAACATAAGAGAGAAGAGATGCCCAAGACTCTGACTGAGATGTACACACACCTTGTGGAGTTTTATACCAAACAGAAGAATGAAAAGTATCTTGGGAAAGAAGAGACAGGTCCACACTGGAATAAAGAGAGCATTCTGTCACTGGGAAAACTGGCTTTTCAACAGCTTGTGAAGGGCAATCTGATTTTCTATGAAGAAGACCTGACAGAGGCTGGCATTAATGTCAATGAAGCCTCAGTGTACTCAGGATTGTGCACACAGCTCTTTAAAGAGGAATGTGGGCTGTACCAGGACAAGGTGTACTGCTTTGTTCATCTGGGCATTCAGGAGTTTCTGGCTGCTGTATATGTGTTCCTCTCATTCATCAACAACAATGAGAATCTAATGGCCGAACCGCAATCAACATCCAGGAAACTTTCTGTGCTGTTCAGAGACAAGCCTGCAGTTACTGTCTACAAGAGTGCTGTGGATAAAGCCTTACAAAGTGAGACGGGAAACCTGGACCTTTTCCTCCGCTTCCTTCTGGGCCTCTCACTGGAGTCCAATCAGAAGCACTTACAAGGTCTACTGACAAAGACAAGAAGCAGCTCAAAGACCCATGAAAAAACAGTCAAGTACATCAAGGAGAAGATCAGGGAGAATCCCTCTCCAGAGAGGTGCATCAATCTTTTCCATTGTCTGAATGAACTGAATGACCATTCTCTAGTGGAGGAGATCCAAAGATACCTGAGATCAGGAAGTCTCTCAAAACCCAAACTGTCACCTGCACAGTGGTCAGCTCTGGTCTTTGTGTTGCTGACTTCAGAAAAGGAGCTGGATGTGTTTGACCTGAAGAAATACTCCAGATCAGAGGAAGGTCTTCTGAGGCTGCTGCCAGTGGTCAAAGCCTCCAGAGGTGTTCTGTGAGTATATAAAATGACATATAAGAACTAATCATCAGGAAGTAATATTCAGTTTAGAGAAAAATATGTATTATAATATGTATATAATATTATATTGAAAAACATGTTGAATAAATTCATTGATTTTCACATTAGTATAACACTATGACCATACAATTCTCGGAGACGGAATATGAATCTATATGTTGTTTGGGAGAATAAACCAAATGCATCTGCCATTGTCCTTCTACACTACTGGTGTTAAATTAATATTGTGTTTGAAGTCATGATGATCTCTTTGTCAGGCTGTCAGGCTGTGGAGTCACAGAGGAAGGCTGTGCTTCTCTGGTCTCAGCTCTGAGCTCAAATCCCTCATATCTGAAAGAGTTGGGTCTGAGTAACAATGACCTGAAGGATTCAGGAGTGAAGCTGCTCTCTGCTGGACTGGGGAATCCCCACTGTAAACTGGAGACTCTGTGGTCAGTATTATCAGATATGAAAGCACTTTATGTATGTAGTTCTCCCATTTGAAAAAGTCGTAATTATTCACTTATAGTGTATTAAAGTAGTCATACGTTTAGTTTTTGGTCCCATATTCAATGCCTGCAGTGATTACATCAAGCTTGTGATTCTACTAACTTGTTGAATTTATTTGCAGTTTGTCTTGGTTGTGTTTTGGATGTTTTTCCTAATAGAAATAGAATGGTGAATAATGTACTGTCATTTTGGAGTCACTTCACTTGTATTGTCATTAAGAATAGAAGATGTTTCTGAACACTTCTACATTCATGTGGATGCTACTATGATGATGAATAATCATGAATGAAGCTACCATGATTAGGAATAATATTGAATGAATTGTGAATAATGATGAATGAGAAAGCAACAGAAGAACCACTCTGTTATTGGTAATGGTGAGAGGTTAGCATGTTTTGTTGTAGCCTCTATTATTGGTAATGGTGAGATGTTAGCATGTTTTGTTCTAGCCTCTGTTATTGGTAATGGTGAGAGGTTAGCATGTTTTGTTGTAGCCTCTGTTATTGGTAATGGTGAGGGGTTAGCATGTTTTGTTGTAGCCTCTGTTATTGGTAATGGTGAGAGGTGAGCATGTTTTATTGTAGCCTCTGTTATTGGTAATGGTGAGAGGTTAGCAAGTTTTGTAGTAGTCTCTGTTATTGGTCATGGTGAGAGGTTAGCATGTTTTGTTGTAGTCTGTTATTGGTAATGGTGAGAGTTTAATATGTTTTGTTCTAGCCTCTGTTATTGGTAATGGTGAGAGGTAAGCATGTTTTGTTGTAGCCTCTGTTATTGCTAATGGTGAGAGGTTAGCATGTTTTGTTGTAGCCTCTGTTATTGGTAATGGTGAGAGGTTAGCAAGTTTTGTAGTAGTCTCTGTTATTGGTCATGGTGAGAGGTTAGCATGTTTTGTTGTAGTCTGTTATTGGTAATGGTGAGAGGTTAGCGTGTTTTGTTGTTGCCTCTGTTATTGGTAATGGTGAGAGGTTAGCATGTTTTGTTGTAGTCTCTGTTATTGGTAATGGTGAGAGATTAGCATGTTTTGTTGTTGCCTCTGTTATTGGTAATGGTGAGAGGTTAGCATGTTTTGTTGTAGCCTCTGTTATTGGTAATGGTGAGAGGTTAGCATGTTTTGTTGTAGCCTCTGTAACTTTCTCACTCATTATTATTCATGATTCATTCATGGTCTCAATCATGGCAGTCACTGCAAATGCTCTCAGAATTTGATCTCAATTCCAAAACATTCACTGTCAAAATAGATATAATCAGTCATGTTTCTCTCTACTTTACTTTTTGTCTAATAATGAAACATCCGTTTCTGAATAGATATGGAAGGTTTCAGGACACTGATGAATCTGAATATGTTGAAAAATATACTGCCACTATTTTCACCACCCAAGAATAGCAGTGTGATTTTAATATGATTTGACTCTTTGCAGGCTGTCAGGCTGTCTA
>NW_027040316.1:0-157500 GCF_034236695.1 Oncorhynchus nerka | reverse complement strand
TGGCGTCTGACAAGAGGTGAAAATATGTCAGGAATATTCTGCAAATGTTGATGAAGACGTCACTCAATACACCCAAAACAACATGCAGTCTTTCCACAAGACTCCCATGAAGTTATAGTGTGACGTAATGAGTTGGCGTTAAAGTAACATTCTCAGAACATTGTTTTATACTGTTTTAGATGGATCCTCTGTTTATCATCTTGTTTTATACATCTTGTTTTATACTGTTTTAGATGGATCCTCTGTTTATCATCTTGTTTTATACTGTTTTAGATGGATCCTCTGTTTATCATCTTGTTTTATACTGTTTTAGATGGATCCTCTGTTTATCATCTTGTTTTATACTGTTTTAGATGGATCCTCTGTTTATCATCTTGTTTTATACTGTTTTAGATGGATCCTCTGTTTATCATCTTGTTTTATACTGTTTTAGATGGATCCTCTGTTTATCATCTTGTTTTATACTGTTTTTTTAGATGGATCCTCTGTTTATCATCTTGTTTTATATACTGTTTTAGATGGATCCTCTGTTTATCATTGTCATGACGTTGGCCTGGGGGTAGGTTTATGACAGTCATAAATACCTCTTCCACCTTTTTCCTCTCTCTATCCTACTGATGTTACATTTGCAAAACCCTTGGTTAACATAGAGATTCTGGGAACATCAGTAGATGGGGGGAAATGAACTATATTCTGGTAATCCGACCAATTGAACATATGCGGTGGTACTTAATGAATATGATGTCAGTTCGGTTGTCATCTGAGACATTCCCATCAATGATAAGATGACATAAACTCTACAGTGGAAAGTCTACACATCAGAGTTATCGGATTCACATGGAATTATTGTTCAATTTAAATGTTTGAATATGAAATTATTCGTGATGGGATGAAATGTTAGCTTCTAAAATGTGAGATTTGGGTTTTCATAAGGTTAGGGCTCTGCTCAATCAGCCCCTGTGAAGGGACATGGGCTATAAAACTTTTCAAACACGCCCTCCTCTCCTTCCTATATAAGCCCTTGACGACAATGTAACCTCCTGTTCCGAGGACGTGAGGACGACGGTCTGATGTCAGAATGGTTCAGATAATAACTACAGAACGAAGCCAACATCAGCGTGAGCTTTGGTTGCGAATGGTATGAACTTTGAACTCTTATTCACTACAGAAGTGATACCTCCTAGCCGTTGAGTTAGCAACAGCAGATGCAAACGCAGGCTAGGAAGGAACAGAGAGAGTATCCCGTCTATCACACAATGACATTACTACAACATATCCAATTTACCAGCAGAGAGATTCTTCAAAGGACTCGGTTGGGCAACACGGCCTTCCATCTACCACCAACCTACCGAAGCGCAGCTCAGAGTAAATATTTATTGCATTTTCCTTTTCCAAATGGGCGGTACTTTAGAATGCATAAGATAATGTATTTACGATAGCACAGCTTCGGCCTTTGTTCCTCAGTCTTCCCGCTCTTTCACTCAAACTAAGCCCCTTTTCAAGCTGTCATATCTGTTCCGCCCGCTAGGGACGTTTTCCTTTAAGACGTAATTTGTAATCAAGTTATGATTTAATTATGTGTATGTGTAATTCTGTGTGATTAGTTAGGTATTGAGTAAATGTTAAGGGAATTTTTTATCAATGATGACTAATTATGTATACATTTCAATCAGGACGTACTAATCCGAATAGTAATATGTTACTGTATATGTACTAATCAGAATACTATTCTGTATGTGTATGAGTTTTCTTTCTTGATCCCAGTACTGAATATAATGTGTGGGAATGTGGTCAAGAGTTTAGTACAATGACTGTCTGTTCCTTGATACAAATGAATCAGACTGGCTAGAATGCTTATCTACACAAGAAAACCTTGACTCGTAAATTATATTAAATTGTTAGGGAGACGGATGTGGGAAGACTTGAGATACAGCCTTTGTACTGGAACGGAGATGGCACGGGTTGGTGTTGGAACTAATGACGTCATTTTCAGTTTATAACCTGTGGTAACCTGTATTGTGGCAGTACTCTCTTGAATAAACTCTGCTGTCTGACTTGAAGACTGGGCTCTGTCTATCATTATAGAATAAGGGAATTACAAATCCTTATGAATTGACAGAGTGTTTCATTTTAGTTGGATATTAAAACATAGAGCAATTGAATTCCTTTAACAGTAAATAAATAAATAAACCCAATTTTGCATTGCTGGTTCAACTTGTTAGCCAGGGTTTGTGCAGATAACCAAGAATGTACAACTTTCAGATGAGACTGAATTAAGTTGACGATTAATGCTGCCTGCTATTGATGTAAAATATTACGAGGTCTTTAAGAGTTTATTCGGAAGATAACAGCTCTATAAATATTATTTTGTGGTTCCCGACTCTCTAGTTAATTACATTTACATGATTAGCTCAATCAGGTGATATTAATTACGGGGAAATTATTTTATAGAATAGCATGTCATATCACTTAATCCGGCATAGCCAAAGACACAACATAAGCCTGCAATGTAAACGCAGGCAGATATCATTGATAACAATAGCGAAGCTGACATTGTGACGCCAAAGACACAACATCATCTTGTTTTATACTTTTTTAGATGAATCCTCTGTTTATCATCTTGTTTTATACTGTTTTAGATGGATCCTCTGTTTATCATCTTGTTTTATACTGTTTTAGATGGATCCTCTGTTTATCATCTTGTTTTATACTGTTTTAGATGGATCCTCTGTTTATCATCTTGTTTTATACTGTTTTAGATGGATCCTCTGTTTATCATCTTGTTTTTTATCTGTCTTGTTTTTCCTACTCAGAAAAATTGACATTTTAGCTTGACCTAAAATAAAATGTAACATTTGACATTGTATTTTCTGTATCTTACTATATTGAAATCCTGAAATAAAAACAGTGTTATTGAACATCTCCCCTACAGCTGTAAACAAAGATTCTAGTATCTCAGAGAGGCTTTATCCTCTAAACACTCCATCAAACAGTGTTATTGAACATCTCCCCTACAGCTGTAAACAGAGACTCTAGTATCTCAGAGAGGCTTTATCCTCTAAACACTCCATCAAACAGTGTTAAACATTGCTGTTCTCTATATCTCATAAAGGACATCCATCTCCAACCATCAAACAGTGTTATTGTTACAGCTGTACAGAGACTCTAGTAAGAGAGGCTTTATCCTCTCACACTCCATCAAACAGTGTTATTGAACACCCCCATGTACATATCACTCAGTCCCTTTAGTAACACTCCATCAAACAGTGTTCTCCATGCTGTAAACAGAGACTTTATCTCAGAGTCTTTATCAAACACTCCATCAAACAGTGTTATTGAACATCTCCCCTACACTGTAAACAGTGTTCTCCATATCTGGCTTTATCCTTCACATCAACACCCTCCATTACATATCACCAGTCCCCTGTCACAGTGTTCTCCATGCTGGCTTTACCTTGTAATCAACACCCTCCATTACATATCACCAGTCCCCTTTAGTAACGTGGCTTGTACAGTGTTCTCCATGCTGGCTTTACCTTGACATCAACACCCCCATTACATATCACCAGTCCCTGTTCAGTGTTCTCCATGCTGGCTTTACCTTGTCATCAACACCCTCCATTACATATCACCAGTCCCCTGTACAGTGTTCTCCATGCTGGCTTTACCTTGTCATCAACACCCTCCATTACATATCACCAGTCCCCTGTACAGTGTTCTCCATGCTGGCTTTACCTTGTCATCAAACCCATTACATATCACCAGTCCCCTGTACAGTGTTCTCCATGCTGGCTTTACCTTGTCATCAACACCCTCCATTACATATCACCAGTCCCCTGTACAGTGTTCTCCATGCTGGCTTTACCTTGTCATATTGGGTCTAATCCTTAGTCTTGGAAATGGGGCGTCTTCATCTTGTCTTTTTGTAGTAACTCTTGAGCATAATCCCCTCTTCTGCTGACAGTCTTCCTGCAACTTTCAAGCAGTTGTCCTACAATCCTTTCTGACCTCCCCCCCAAATGTTCAGCCACCCGTCCTCCATCTATTAATGTGGGCCCAGCCATGTCCATTAACTTACTGAGGGTGATGATTCTGCCCTTCTTTATCTTGGTGATATGTGGAACAGCTTCAGTTGTACAGTCCAGTCTTGCCCCAAACACCAGAGGTTCCTCCAGCAGCCAATGCACTGACTTAGCCTTAGTGTGTCTGGACACCTTCATTATACTCCAAACCCTAAGAAGGCCTCTGTAAAATGGAGGTACTCCATCCCTAGAAATCTGGAAACTATCAACCAAAAATAAAGCCTTCTTTAACTCTAATCCCGCGACCTGCTGTAATACCAGACCTGCCACCCCTCTCCACACCACATGTTTCTGTCCATAAAGCAACCATTGAATAAACTGAAACCGGAAAGCAGCAGCCCTACTAGCAACATGTACAAGACCTTGTCCCCCCCTCTTTTGACAAATACAAAACACTTTGTGGAACCCAAATATTTATCCTCAAAAAATCTACAATACTTGCCTTGTATCTTGGCCAGAAGGCCAGACGAGGCTCTAAACATGACAACCGATACCGCAGTGCAGAGGAAACATAGGAGATATCAGCCAACACCATCTCCTCATCCTCCCTTCCACCATTCCAACCCCCCCTGGCAAAGCCATGATCCATCCAGACCATTTCTCAAATCTGTAAAGCACAACTTCTTTCCAGATTTACCTTTGCAGAGGTAAATCTTGAGACTATATTAGTATTTTGATGTTTGGATGAAAAACGTGCCCAAATGAAACTGCCTAAAATCCAACCAGGAAGTGCAGTTATTTTCAAACCTCTCTGTTCCATTGCATGCCTACCCTCCATTTAAAGGGATATCAACCAGATTCCTTTCCCTACGGCTTCCACAAGGTGTGAACAGTCTTTAGACATAATTTCAGGCCTTTATTCTGAAAAATGAGCTAGAATGATCACATTGCGTCAGTGGATGGCTGGGTGTCCCCAGATTTTTGCATGCGCGAGCAACTGGAGCGAGACCTTTTCTCTCTCTTTGCTATTGAAAAGGCTACCGTCCAGTTGAAATATTATCGATTATTTATTGTAAAAACAACCTGATGATTGATTATAAAAAACGTATGACATGATTCTACGAACTTTCCGGATGATATTTGGATTTTTCGTCTGCCCGTCGTGACCGGCACGAGCCTGTGGATTACTGAACAAAACGTGCCAACCAAATGGAGGTTTTTGGATATAAAGAGAATCTTTATTGAACAAAATTAACATTTATTGTGTAACTGGGAGTCTCGTGAGTGCAAACATTCGAAGATCATCAAATGTAAGCGATTCATTTTATTGCTTTTCTGACTTTTGTAACCAATCTACTTTGCTGCTAGCTGTTTGTAATGTTTTGTCTGCTGAGAGAGCTGATTATATTTACACACATTATATTCAGTACTAGGATTAAAAAGAAAAGTCATACATATACAGTAACATAATAGTATTCTGATTAGTCAGTCCTGATTGAAATGTATACATAATTAGTCATCATTGATAAAAATTCCCTTAACATATCCAACCTTTGATTAAATATTATACATCCAATCACACATGTAGTTATATTGAAATATTAAAAAGCATACTTCTATTTTTATTGGAAATATTTCTTGTTATCAAAATACCATCTAACATAAATAAATACTTTTAGGCCTACATCAGAATCATAACTCTTCTTATCAGGATTTTCGTTACAATCTTCATTAAAAAAACAGTCTAATATTGAAACAAGATACAACCTAACCTCCCTAAACATCAAAAATGGTCTCATCAAATATAAATTCCCCGCAAATGAAGGATCCAGATTTGTCCACTTGTTCTGTAGACATGCATTCAGCACTTCATGGTTCAGAAACTGGAATCCGCTGGTACCTCACCATCTATTATCATAGATTACTCCAGAGTCCTGGAAATACGGCCTCATACACAGGGAATTAGACAACAGCCCCATAAAACTAAACAGTCACACAGGTGAAGGTAACCCATAATACAGTGATCATAATATTTTTCCATTTTCCAAACATACTATCAAACCAATTAGTCAGAGAAGTATCCACCCCAGAGTTTTCTGCCAACCCGTGAGCCAGGGTGGTCAAACCATCTGAGGCTTCGGGCACTGATTCGTCCGGAGCTGTGTAATTTGGGATGTAAGCACAAACATGGTCCCGATAATCACGCATACTCCTCCCTTTTCAGCCAATAACATATCTAATGCAATTATATTCTGCCAAGCCATCAGGCTGGTTTCTTCAGTCTGTTCTGCCAAACCTTTAATAGCATCTCTGGTATATTTTATAAAGCGCTGCTGATTATAATAAATCTAATTAAACCAGTCCATGTTTTTATTGAGAGTAGACCACCAGAAAATGCTTAACTCTAATCCTGCTAGGATCTGATTTCTTGCTTTGAACTCATCTGGCACCCCCCGTGGATCCCCAATGTTATTAATATATACTCTGTCATCAAAAGACCCAGATGGAGTACCTCTTTTCTCCCATTTGGCTAACTTCATGTCTTGGTGTTGAACGAGTGTGAAAGGCATTCCCAAATGTACAAGGGCCCATAATCCTGTCCAATCTGTCGGTAATACTCGGCCATAACGTTATTCGCCCACACAACCACCACCAGATGTGAGCCCTGGGCCTCCTTATCTTACTGAAATCCCCAGATCTCAACCAGCCTGCCAAATCACTCATTCGTCGCATCAGAAGTAACATTATCAGTCCTATTGCAGCTACTGATTTTGCCCCACATATTTCCCATAAGCACTATACCGAATCAAACCGTAAACAGTCTCCCCTTGCCTCTGTGAAAGGAGGAAGCTTAGATTTCAGAGGAACATGTGGATATAAATAGTGTAAATCCATACAACTGTTATTATCTGGCTTTCCTGCTTCCATGAATAGCTTTACCATACAGGCCATTCCCTTAGGTAACCCGTTTCCCTTTCCTTAAGATCTTTCATCTGAACTATTCACACCGGCTCTTGGCTCTGGACAACTCCACAGTCAGTATCTGCTTTGTCAGGGAGACTCTGCTTGTATTCTGCTGACTATAGAGCAATTAGCTGCTCTAACTTTTTCTACCTGGAATGCACTAGGTTATCAACTGAAACCCTTACTTTCACTACACTCCATCTTCTTCCATGCTGGGTATGTAGATTTATGTAGCCCTCTCACATGATGTGAGCTATAACCTGTTTCCGTGAACTACACAGGGACTTGCATAGATGTCTTCCATAATAGCTGCTCTTAGTCCCGAACTGCCAAGGAGTCAGAGACCCCATTTGGTCTACATAGAACTCCACTGAGACATCCTTCCCAGTCTCACTCTCACTTCCTGTTTATCCAGATCAAGTGATCTCTTATGCTTGGTTAATACTAAATCCTCATTGTCTAACTACCTGTCAATATTACCCTCTGCCCTTCACTGGGTTCATGGTGTATCAGGAATAAGGCTCCCACAACCAGACAGCTCAGGATGGTCAGCCCACCTATAAAGCCCCACCCTCTTCCAGATAACACATCATCAGCAAGAGCCAGACACACTTTCACTTCTATGAACAAACACAGGGATGGAATGACAGGAAAAGGGAATCTTCATTCTAGAGATGGCCCCCGGAATTCTGTTAATTCCAGTTCTCCTCTCGAACACTGTTATTGTTCGCTGTGTCATTGTGTCTTACCCTCCCGCAGTGTGATATGAATCTGAGGCCTGCCTCAGGGACTGGATTGAGTGACTTCACCTGTAATTCACCTGTAGTGCATAAAACCTTGGACATACAGGTTGGGTTAACAAACAATTTCTCATTTGTTCTATCTGATTATATCTTTAATTAACCTCTCTGAACCACCCATATCGGATCCGAGATAATTGTCATAACATAACATGATAACTCTCCGCTCCCTCTCTCTATCTCTTTCCCTCTGTTCTGAGTCTCTACTCTTTCTCTCTCTCT
Source organism: Oncorhynchus nerka (assembly GCF_034236695.1). Lineage (NCBI taxonomy): Eukaryota > Metazoa > Chordata > Actinopteri > Salmoniformes > Salmonidae > Oncorhynchus > Oncorhynchus nerka. The sequence goes on along the minus strand of NW_027040316.1, from coordinate 149,492 downwards.
CTTTCCCTCTGTTCTGACTCTCTACCCTTCATCTCTCTCTCTCTTTCCCTCTGTTCTGACTATCTACCCTTCCTCTCTCTCTCTCTTTCCCTCTGTTCTGACTATCTACCCTTCCTCTCTCTCTCTCTTTCCCTCTGTTCTGACTCTCTACCCTTCCTCTCTCTCTCTCTCTCCCTCTGTTCTGACTCTCTACCCTTCCTCTCTCTCTCTCTTTCCCTCTGTTCTGACTCTCTACCCTCCCTCTCTCTCTTTCCCTGTGTTCTGACTCTCTACCCTTCCTCTCTCTCTCTCTTTCCCTTTGTTCAGACTCTCTCCCCTCCCTCTCTCTCTCTCTCTCCCCCTCAGGGCTCCAGATCCTCCCTCTGTTCTGACTCGCTCCCCTCCCTCCCTCCCTCTCTTCCCTCTGTTCTGACTCTCTACCCTCCCACTATATTATACACAGACTGGACAACAGGATAACGATCCTAAGCCCGGACTTGAACCCAATCAAACATCTCTGGAGAGACCTGAAAATAGCTGTGCAGCGACGCTCCCCATCCAACCTGACAGAGCTTGAGAGGATCTGCAGAAAAGAATATTAGACAAATACATATTAGACAAATACAGGTTTGCCACGCTTGTAGCGTCATACCCAAGAAGACTCAAGGTTGTAATCGCTGCCAAAGGTGCTTCAACAAAGTACTGAGTAAAGGGTCTGAATACTTATGTAAATGTGATATCAATTTTTTTTTTTTATAGAAATGTGCACACAAAATAAACAGTTTTTGCTTTGTAATTCTGGGTTGTTGTGTGTTGATTGTGGAGGGAAAAAACAATGTAAACCATTTTAGAATAAGGCTGTAACATGACACTCTCTGCTCTCTCTCTCTCTCTCTCGCTCTCTCTCTCTGCAGTGATGTTGTTTTCATCACTTCTGGTTTAACACTGCCATCAAGTGGTGATTGCCCAAACTGCACCACTGTTAAGATATAAAAAGCGAGAGCGATTGGGGGAGAGAGATAGAGAGCAGAAAGAGAGAGCAGAGAGAGCGAGAGTGCAGAGAGAGTAGGGAAAGCAGAGAGCAGGGAAAACAGAGAGCAGAGAGAGAGCAGAGAGAGATAGCAAAGGGCAGAGAGAGAGCAGAGAGAGCAGAGAGAAAGAGCAGAGGGAGAGAGAGAGCAGAGAGAGAGTGAGAGCAGAGAAAGAGCAGAGAACAGAGAGAGCGAGAGACCAGAGAGAGCAGAGAGAGAGAGCTGAGAGAGAGTGCAGAGAGAGCAGAGCAAGAGAGAGTGCAGAGTCAGCAGAGAGAGCAGAAAGCAGAGAGAGCAGAGAGAGCAGACAGATAGAGAGAGCAGAGAGAGAGAGAGAGCAGAGGGAGAGAAGAGAGAGACACAGAGAGAGAGCAGAGTCAGCAGAGAGAGCAGAAAGCAGAGAGAGACAAACAGAGACACACAGAGAGACAGAGAGAGAGAGAGAGCAGCGAGCAGAGAGAATATAGAGAGAGAGAGATCAGAGAGCAGGCTAAGTGTGTTTCTAGAATGTCCCTCTCTGATGATGACGTCACAGGGTTCCTCTACTAGAAGACAGTCTCTGGTCTGGAGAGATTCCACATCACAACACTCTGTTACTATAGTGACCCTGCGTCACAACACTCTGTTGCTATAGTGACCCTGTGTCACAACACTATGTGGCTATAGTGATCCTGCATTACAACACTCTGTTGCTTTAGTGATCCTGCATTACAACACTCTGTTGCTATAGTGTACTCTTCTGCTGACAGAGCAACTTTCCAGCAGTTGTTCTACAGTCCTTTCTGACCCAAATGTTCAGCCACCCGTCCTCCATCCATTAATGTCCATTAACTTCCTTAGGGTGATGATTTTGCCCTTCAGCAGCATCTTGGTGATATGTGGAACAGTTTCAGTTGTACAGTCCAGTCTTGCCCCAAACACCAGAGGTTCCTCCAGCAGCCAATGCACTGACTTAGCCTTAGTGTGTCTGGACACCTTCATTATACTCCAAACCCTAAGAAGGCCTCTGTAAAATGGAGGTACTCCATCCCTAGAAATCTGGAAACTATCAACCAAAAATAAAGCCTTCTTTAAACCTAATGCCCCGACCTGCTGTAATACCAGACCTGCCACCCCTCTCCACACCACATTTTCCAGTCGATAAAGAAATAAACTGGAACAAACTGGAACCGGAAATAGCAACATGTACAAGACCCTGCCCTCCTCTTGGTGGATCCCAATGATATTTATCCCCCGAAAATCTACAGTAATTGCCTGTATCTTGGCCAGAGGGCCAGATAGTGGCTATAAACATGAAAAACGATGCCGCAGTGCAGAGGCAACCACATTATTAACAATAATAGACTGCCCCCTATATGACATACGAGATAGCAGCCAATGCCATCTCCTCATCCTCCCTTCCACCATATCAACCACACCATTCCATTTTTTTCCCATTGTCCCCTCATCCACTAGGAACACTCCTAGATACCCTTACACCATTCCGACCCCCCTGGCGAAGCCATGAACCCTCATCCCCTAGGAACACTCCAAGATACCCTTACACCATTCCAACCCCCCTGGCAAAGCCATGAACCCTCATCCCCTAGGAACACTCCAAGATAGCCTTACACCATTCCAACCCCCCTGGCAAAGCCATGATCCCTGCAGACCATTTCCTAATCTGTAAAGCACAACTTTTTTCCAGATTTACCTTTGCAGGATATTTACTTAAACCGATCAACTATGAGACTCAAACTATCCACCTCCACTTGATGTTTCACCGTAGTAACTCCATCATCATGCTGAGAGACCAGTAGGAGGAATATCCTCTGAAAGGTTCACCCCATGCTGAGAGACCAATAGGAGGAATATCCTCTGAAAGGTACACCCCTTCAATGGGACTTCTAATGCTATTTAGTAGTGGCTCTATAGCGATGGCATTTAACATTCCTGACAAAGAACACCCCTGTCTAGTTCCTCTACACACTTTAAAAGGAGCACTCAAGCCACCGTTAACTTTCAATACACTTTCAATGTCACCCTGATCCTGGCAATAAAACCAGAGCTGAAACCAAAAGGCTCCAAAGTGGCCCCAGAGGTATTGATGTTCAACTCGGTCAAACGTCTTTTCCTGATCAATTGAAATTAGACCAGCATCCAACCCAACAGCCCTAGAGACGTCCAGAGCATCCTGAATGAGGGAAATGTTATCTCCTATCTGCCTGCTGGAAACACAGTAGGACTGGTCCGTATGATGTGAAATGTTATGCCCCTATCTGCCTGCCGGGAACACAGTAGGACTGGTCCGTATGATGTGAAATGTTATGTCCCTATCTGCCTGCAGGGGAACACAGTAGGACTGGTTTGTATGATTTGCCCCATCACGTCCCTCAGCCTGATGGACAAAGCCTTGGGCAGGATCTGATAATCAGTGCACATTAAGGCCACCGGCCTCCAGTTCTTAACTTCCATAGGGTTACCCTTTTTTGGCAGTGAGGACAGCCCGTCTGCAGCTTAACGGTAGTAACCCTCTGGTCAAACTATCGTTAACTTCTTGACGCACGGGATCATTCATCAACACCTGCTGAATTGCAGAGCGCCAAATTCAAATGAAATTACTAAAAATATTTAATGTTCATGAAATCACAAGTGCAATATAGTAAAACACAGCTTAGCTTGTTGTTAATCCACCTGGCGTGTCAGATTTCAATACAGCTTTTCGGCGAAAGCATAACAAGTGTTTATGTAAGAACAGCTCTCTAAGTAGACAAAATATTACAAACAGCTAGCAGCCAAGTAGATTGGTCACGCAAGTCAGAAAAGTAATAAATTAAATGGCTTACCTTTGATGATCTTCAGATGTTTGCACTCACGAGACCCCCAGTTACACAATAAATGTTCCTTTTGTTCCATAAAGATTATTTTTATATCCAAAATATCTCCATTTGTTTGGTGCGTTATGTTCAGAAATCCACAGGCTCGCGCGGTCACGACATCGCAGAAAAAAATTCAAAATAGTATCCGTAATGTTCACAGAAACATGTCAAACGTTTTTTATAATCAATCCTCAGGTTGTTTTTAAAATATATAATTGATAATATATCAACTGGGACTGTAGCTTTTTCAATAGGAGAGGGAGAGACATTGGCTGCCCCACTCTGTTGCGCAAGCAAAACTCTGGGAACACCCAGCTATCCACCCATTCGCCTGCAATATCAGTTATGTTATACTCACAGACAATATTTTTACAGTTTTGGAAACGTTAGAGTGTTTTCTATCCTAATCTGACAATTATATGCATATTCTCATTTCTGGGGCTGAGAAATAGGCCGCTGCACCTCCTTTACCGTGGTCGGAGTCGGCCAATTACGCACAGCGTTAACACGGTCACACTCCATCACCACCCTCGAGCTGGAAATGCGATAACCCAGGAAGGAAACACACATTTCTCAGCCTTGACGTATAGGTCATGCTCCAGCAGTCGCCCAAGGACCTTGCGCACCAGGGAGACATGCGCGGCGCGTGTGGCAGAATAAATCAAGATGTCATCAATATAGACTACCACACCCTGCCCGTGCAAGTCCCTGAGATTCTCATCTACAAAGGATTGGAAGACAGCTGGAGCATTCTTCAAACCATACGGCATGACGAGGTACGCATAGTGGCCTGATGTGGTACTAAACGCTGATTTCCAATCGTCTCCTCCCCGAATACGCACCAGATTATCGGTCCAGTTTTGTGAAGAAACGCGCTCCGTGGAATGATTCCACCGCCGTAGCGTTGAGAGGTAGCGGATAACTAAAACCCACTGTGATTGTAGTGATGAGAGGTAGCGGATAACTAAAACCCACTGTGATGGAATTGAGACCTCGATAATCAATGCACGGACGCAGACCTCCCTCCTTTTTCCTCACAAAAAAGAAACTCGAGGAGACGGGTGACATGGAGGGCCGAATGTACCCCTGTCCCAGAGCTTCCGTGACATATGTCTCCATAGCCAACGTCTCCTCCTGTGACAATGGGTACACGTGACTACGGGGGAGTGCAGCGTTCTCCTGGAGGTTTATCACGCAATCCCACCGTCGATGGGGTGGTAATTTAGTCGCATTTTTCTTACTAAAAGCGATAGCCAAATCGGCATATTCTGGGGGAATGCACACGGTGGAAACCGGGTCTGGACTCTCCACCGTCGTGGCACCGATGGAAACATATACACCTACCTGAACACTCGTCTGACCACCCCTGAAGAGCCCCCTGTTTCCAGGAAATTAGAGGATTGTGAATAGCCAGCCAGGGAACCCCCAACACCACTGGAAACCCAGGTGAATCAATAAGGTAGAAACTGATCTGCTCCCTATGATCCCCCTGCGTTACCATGTGCAGCGGAATCGTAAACAAAAACATGTGACCAACAGGGAGCTCTGGTTGAGTTTGGTGCCTACTCACCTGGGGTGGCCGAGAAGTGTTCCGCCGGCCAGCTCGACTCCCAGAGGAACTCCTCCAGCACCGGTCCGAAGTGTGTCCTCTCCGTCCACAATAGGCGCAGGAGGAGCCTCCTCCTCTGGTCTCCCTAGATGCAGCTCCTCCCAACTCCATCGGAGTGGGAGCGGGAGGGCTGGAAGGTGGAATTGACAGGACCCCTTCTGAACGCCCGCGGGCAGCTAGCAGGTTGTCCAGTCGAATCGACATGTCTATCAGTTCATCAAGGGAGAGAGTTGTGTCCCGACAAGCTAGCTCCCGGCGGACATCCTCCCGGAGACTGCAACGGTAATGGTCCATCAGGGCCCTGTCATTCCACCCAGCACCAGCAGCCAGGGATAGACATATGTTACAGACTGTGTGATAGACATATGTTACAGACTGTGTGATAGACATATGTTACAGACTGTGTGATAGACATATGTTACAGACTGTGTGATAGACATATGTTACAGACTGTGTGATAGATTATAGAGGAGACCCAATCTGTCTTCATGAGGAACAGACATATGTTACAGACTGTGTGATAGACATATGTTACAGACTGTGTGATAGACATATGTTACAGACTGTGTGATAGACATATGTTACAGACTGTGTGATAGACATATGTTACAGACTGTGTGATATACATATGTTACAGACTGTGTGATAGATTATAGAGGAGACCCAATCTGTCTTCATGAGGAACAGACATATGTTACAGACTGTGTGATAGACATGTGTTACAGACTGTGTGATAGACATATGTTACAGACTGTGTGATAGACATATGTTACAGACTGTGGGATAGACATATGTTACAGACTGTGTGATAGACATATGTTACAGACTGTGTGATAGACATATGTTACAGACTGTGTGATAGACATATGTTACAGACTGTGTGATAGACATATGTTACAGACTGTGTGATAGACATATGTTACAGACTGTGTAATAGACATATGTTACATACTGTGTGATAGACATATGTTACAGACTGTGTGATAGACATATGTTACAGACTGTGTGATAGACATATGTTACAGACTGTGTGATATACATATGTTACAGACTGTGTGATAGACATATGTTACAGACTGTGTGATATACATATGTTACAGACTGTGTGATAGACATATGTTACAGACTGTGTGATAGACATATGTTACAGACTGTGTAATAGACATATGTTACAGACTGCGTGATAGACATATGTTACAGACTGTGTGAATCCCTCTATCTGCAATATTCCACTTAAGGAAAATGTAACATACCTTGGGATTACCATATCTAAGGATCAACAGAAAATATGCTCATTCAATGTGTGTACTTATTATTGAAGAAAACTAAAAGAACTTGAACCAATGGTTGCAGAGGGATTTATCCTTGAAAGGTTGAGTGTTGCTTTCTGAAGATGAAGTTATTTACAGATCTACTTCCAGATCTACTTCCAGAGCTACTTATAGATCTACTTCCAGAGCTACTTATAGATCTACTTCCAGATCTACTTATAGATCTAGTTAGAGATCTACTTCCAGATCTACTTCCAGATCTACTTCCAGATCTACTTATGGATCTCCTTATGGATTTACTTACGGATCTACTTACAGATCTACTTACAGAACTACTTACAGATCTACGTACAGATCTACGTACAGATCTACGTACAGATCTACTTATAGATCTACTTACAGATCTACTTACAGATGTACTTACAGAACTACTTACAGATCTACGTACAGATCTACCTACAGATCTACGTACAGATCTACTTATAGATCTACTTAGTTCCTGAATTAAGTTTTGAGATTATGCTGCAGGATTTAGAGGTAATTTGTGTTTTAGTACATTACCCTGCATGACTGCTTATTGCATTGCTCCACACCACCACAAGGGGGAGGTAGAGCACTGACTATGCTCTTGGGTTCCAAGGCGCTAATTTGTCTAATGTAGCTGACAGTGAATGAATGGGCTGATGTAGCTGACAGTGAATGAATGGGCTGATGTAGCTGACAGTGAATTAATGGGCTGATGTAGCTGACAGTGAATGAATGGGCTGATGTAGCTGACAGTGAATGAATGGGCTGATGTAGCTGACAGTGAATGAATGGGCTGATGTAGCTGACAGTGAATGAATGGTCTGATGTAGCTGACAGTGAATGAATGGGCTGATGTAGCTGACAGTGAATGAATGGGCTGATGTAGCTGACAGTGAATGAATGGGCTGATGTAGCTGACAGTGAATGAATGGGCTGATGTAGCTGACAGTGAATGAATGGGCTGATGTAGCTGACAGTGAATGAATGGGCTGATGTGAATGAATGGGCTGACAGTGAATGAATGGGCTGATGTAGCTGACAGTGAATGAATGGGCTGATGACAGTGAATGAATGGGCTGATGTAGCTGACAGTGAATGAATGGGCTGCATAAACCAAACAGAAACTGATAATTGTGCACAACTTCAAAACTGTATTTCAATGAACTGAATGATGAGGATGAAGAAGGTGATTGAATTTAGAACAAGGTAAGAATTGCTATTCCTCTGTCCTGCACTTGATTTGTTCAGGAGAACTGTACCTGTGGGAAATGACAAACTGTTGTTACACTGAGGTTGTGATTCTAAGAGAAACTAAAATGACCTGGTTGTCATGTATTATAGTCTCTAAAAGGAAACATATTACCACCATCTCTTATTGTCCTTTCATAATGCATCCTGATTTACACAGTTATTATTATTATTAGATATTCTCACAGAACAGATTTGCACTAATGAAAAATGCCCCTTAGATATGAATTCGGAGGGCAGAATGTTATATATTAAAGCATCAGACTAAATCACTAAAGGCGTCAGTCATACAGAAGCTGTTTGCAGCCCAGTCCCTACATCTTGACCACAAAATAGGGAAAGAGGTTGACCAGATGCTTTTCAACTTCATCTGGGAAAATCACACACATTCTATCAGGACATCTGTCGTTATGAACATTTAGTTGATTTTACTATAAATAATACTAATAATACTTTAAAGATACATTGGGAAAAACATTTCTTAAAGAATCCAACTTCAATTTGGAATTTCATCCCTCATTATATCTTCTCCCGTTTTGGTGACTTCAATTTTGTGTTACTTTGTAACTACTTTGTGACCTGCCCTCCTAGAGAGTTCTCCATAGTCTCTGATGCTGTTCCATCTGGAACTCATGTTATTTAGAGGTGTAACCAGACCTCACCTTGTTGACCTACCCTCCTAGAGAGTTCTCCATAGTCTCTGATGCTGTTCCATCTGGAACTCATGTTATTTAGAGGTGTAACCAGACCTCACCTTGTTGACCTGCCCTCCTAGAGAGTTCTCCATAGTCTCTAATTCTATTCCATCTGGAACTCTCATGTTATTTAGAGGTGTAACCAGACCTCACCTTGTTGACCTGCCCTCCTAGAGAGTTCTCCATAGTCTCTGATGCTATTCCATCTGGAACTCTCATGTTATTTAGAGGTGTAACCAGACCTCACCTTGTTGACCTGCCCTCCTAGAGAGTTCTCCATAGTCTCTGATACTATTCCATCTGGAACTCATGTTAGTTAGAGGTGTAGCCAGACCTCACCTTGTTGACCTGCCCTTCTAGAGAGTTCTCCATAGTCTCTGATTCTATTCCATCTGGAACTCTCATGTTATTTAGAGGTGTAACCAGACCTCACCTTGTTGACCTGCCCTCCTAGAGAGTTCTCCATAGTCTCTGATGCTATTCCATCTGGAACTCATGTTATTTAGAGGTGTAACCAGACCTCACCTTGTTGACCTACCCTCCTAGAGAGTTCTCCATAGTCTCTGATGCTATTCCATCTGGAACTCATGTTAGTTAGAGGTGTAACCAGACCTCACCTTGTTGACCTGCCCTCCTAGAGAGTTCTCCATAGTCTCTGATGCTATTCCATCTGGAACTCATGTTATTTAGAGGTGTAGCCAGACCTCACCTTCTTGACCTGCCCTCCTAGAGAGTTCTCCATAGTCTCTGATGCTGTTCCATCTGGAACTCATGTTATTTAGTAGCCTCTGGAACTGCCGATCTGCGGCCAACAAGGCAGAGTTCATCTCAGCCTATGCCTCCCTCCAGTCCCTCGACTTCTTGGCACTGACGGAAACATGGATCACCACAGATAACACTGCTACTCCTACTGCTCTCTCTTCGTCCACCCACGTGTTCTCGCACACCCCGAGAGCTTCTGGTCAGCGGGGTGGTGGCACCGGGATCCTCATCTCTCCCAAGTGGTCATTCTCTCTTTCTCCCCTTACCCATCTGTCTATCGCCTCCTTTGAATTCCATGCTGTCACAGTTACCAGCCCTTTCAAGCTTAACATCCTTATCATTTATCGCCCTCCAGGTTCCCTCGGAGAGTTCATCAATGAGCTTGATGCCTTGATAAGCTCCTTTCCCGAGGACGGCTCACCTCTCACAGTTCTGGGCGACTTTAACCTCCCCACGTCTACCTTTGACTCATTCCTCTCTGCCTCCTTCTTTCACTCCTCTCCTCTTTTGACCTCACCCTCTCACCTTCCCCTCTACTCACAAGGCAGGCAATACGCTCGACCTCATCTTTACTAGATGCTGTTCTTCCACTAACCTCACTGCAACTCCCCTCCAAGTCTCCGACCACTACCTTGTATCCTTTTCCCTCTCGCTCTCATCCAACACTTCCCACACTGCCCCTACTCGGATGGTATCGCGCCGTCCCAATCTTCGCTCTCTCTCCCCGCTACTCTCTCCTCTTCCATCCTATCATCTCTTCCCTCTGCTCAAACCTTCTCCAACCTATCTCCTGATTCTGCCTCCTCAACCCTCCTCTCCTCCCTTTCTGCATCCCTTGATTCTCTATGTCCCCTATCCTCCAGGCCGGCTCGGTCCTCCCCTCCTGCTCCGTGGCTCGACGAATCATTGCGAGCTCACAGAACAGGGCTCCGGGCAGCCGAGCGTAAATGGAGGAAAACTCGCCTCCCTGCGGACCTGGCATCCTTTCACTCCCTCCTCTCTACATTTTCCTCTTCTGTCTCTGCTGCTAAAGCCACTTTCTACCACTCTAAATTCCAAGCATCTGCCTCTAACCCTAGGAAGCTCTTTGCCACCTTCTCCTCCCTCCTGAATCCTCCTCCCCCCCCCTCTCTGCAGATGACTTCACAACCATTTTGAAAAGAAGGTCGACGACATCCGATCCTCATTTGCTAAGTCAAACGACACCGCTGGTTCTGCTCACACTGCCCTACCCTGTGCTCTGACCTCTTTCTCCCCTCTCTCTCCAGATGAAATCTCGCGTCTTGTGACGGCCGGCCGCCCAACAACCTGCCCGCTTGACCCTATTCCCTCCTCTCTTCTCCAGACCATTTCCGGAGACCTTCTCCCTTACCTCACCTCGCTCATCAACTCATCCCTGACCGCTGGCTACGTCCCTTCTGTCTTCAAGAGAGCGAGAGTTGCACCCCTTCTGAAAAAACCTACACTCGATCCCTCCGATGTCAACAACTACAGACCAGTATCCCTTCTTTCTTTTCTCTCCAAAACTCTCGAACGTGCCGTCCTTGGCCAGCTCTCCCGCTATCTCTCTCAGAATGACCTTCTTGATCCAAATCAGATAGGTTTCAAGACTAGTCATTCAACTGAGACTGCTCTTCTCTGTATCACGGAGGCCCTCCGCACTGCTAAAGCTAACTCTCTCTCCTCTGCTCTCATCCTTCTAGACCTATCGGCTGCCTTCGATACTGTGAACCATCAGATCCTCCTCTCCACCCTCTCCGAGTTGGGCATCTCCGGCGCGGCCCACGCTTGGATTGCGTCCTACCTGACAGGTCGCTCCTACCAGGTGGCGTGGCGAGAATCTGTCTCCTCACCACGCGCTCTCACCACTGGCGTCCCCCAGGGCTCTGTTCTAGGCCCTCTCCTATTCTCGCTATACACCAAGTCACTTGGCTCTGTCATAACCTCACATGGTCTCTCCTATCATTGCTATGCAGACGACACACAATTAATCTTCTCCTTTCCCCCTTCTGATGACCAGGTGGCGAATCGCATCTCTGCATGTCTGGCAGACATATCCGTGTGGATGACGGATCACCACCTCAAGCTGAACCTCGACAAGACGGAGCTGCTCTTCCTCCCGGGGAAGGACTGCCCGTTCCATGATCTCGCCATCACGGTTGACAACTCCATTGTGTCCTCCTCCCAGAGCGCTAAGAACCTTGGCGTGATCCTGGACAACACCCTGTCGTTCTCAACTAACATCAAGGCGGTGGCCCGTTCTTGTAGGTTCATGCTGTACAACATCCGCAGAGTACGACCCTGCCTCACACAGGAAGCAGCGCAGGTCCTAATCCAGGCACTTGTCATCTCCCGTCTGGATTACTGCAACTCGCTGTTGGCTGGGCTCCCTGCCTGTGCCATTAAACCCCTACAACTCATCCAGAACGCCGCAGCCCATCTGGTGTTCAACCTTCCCAAGTTCTCTCACGTCACCCCGCTCCTCCGCTCTCTCCACTGGCTTCCAGTTGAAGCTCGCATCCGCTACAAGACCATGGTGCTTGCCTACGGAGCTGTGAGGGGAACGGCACCTCAGTACCTCCAGGCTCTGATCAGGCCCTACACCCAAACAAGGGCACTGCGTTCATCCACCTCTGGCCTGCTCGCCTCCCTACCACTGAGGAAGTACAGTTCCCGCGCAGCCCAGTCAAAACTGTTCGCTGCTCTGGCCCCCCAATGGTGGAACAAACTCCCTCACGACGCCAGGACAGCGGAGTCAATCACCACCTTCCGGAGACACCTGAAACCCCACCTCTTTCAGGAATACCTAGGATAGGATAAAGTAATCCTTCTCACCCCCCCCTTAAAAGATTTAGATGCACTATTGTAAAGTGGCTGTTCCACTGGATGTCATAAGGTGAATGCACCAATTTGTAAGTCGCTCTGGATAAGAGCGTCTGCTAAATGACTTAAATGTAAATGTAAATGTAAATTTAGAGGTCTAACCAGACCTCAGCTTCTTGACCTGCCCTCATAGAGAGTTCTCCATAGTCTCTGATGCTATTCCATCTGGAACGCTCATGTTATTTAGAGGTGTAACCAGACCTCACCTTGTTGACCTACCTTCGCTTAATCCAGTTGACTCTCCAATAGGGAAACTGTTTCTCTCCTTGCTCCCTCAGAACAACAGAACAACAACAACCTGCTTTATTTCAAAGGGAGATTGTATCCATTTCTTATGCCACAACTTACTGGAATACATTTGCCAATAATATCTGTTGGAAAAAAGTCTGGTTATTTCCATTAAGTACCTTCTTGTTAATTTGATTGCTTTTCTGATTTTCGTGACCAACATGAGCTTTGCATAATGCTATGCTAGGCTATCGATAAACTTACACCAATGCTTGTCTTGCTTTGGCTGTAAAGCATTATTTCAAAATCTGAGATGACAGGGTGATTAACAAAAGGCTAAGCTGTGTTTCAATATATTTCACTTGTGATTTCATGAATATGAATATTTTCTAAGATTTTTTTGTCCATTGAATTATGCTAATTAGTGTAAGTTGATGACAATTGTCCGGGAAGGGTAGTTCTATTAACAACCCCACCAATAGGAGGTGTCCACATGGTCTGATAAACACTCCTAACAACCCCCCCACTAGGAGGTGTCCACATGGTCTGATAAACACTCCTAACAACCCCACCACTAGGAGGTGTCCACATGGTCTGATAAACACTCCTAACAACCCCCCCACTAGGAGGTGTCCACATGGTCTGATAAACACTCCTAACAACCAGACCACTAGGAGGTGTCCACATGGTCTGATAAACACTCCTAACAACCCTACCACTAGGTGTCCACATGGTCTGATAAACACTCCTAACAACCAGACCACTAGGAGGTGTCCACATGGTCTGATAAACACTCCTAACAACCCCACCACTAGGAGGTGTCCACATGGTCTGATAAACACTCCTAACAACCCCACCACTAGGAGGTGTCCACATGGTCTGATAAACACTCCTAACAACCCCACGACTAGGAGGTGTCCACTTGGTCTGATTAACACTCCTAACAACCCCACCACTAGGAGGTGTCCACATAGTCTGATAAACACTCCTAACAACCCCACCACTAGGAGGTGTCCACATGGTCTGATAAACACTCCTAACAACCCCACCACTAGGAGGTGTCCACATGTTCTGATTAACACTCCTAACAACCCCACCACTAGGAGGTGTCCACATGGTCTGATAAACACTCCTAACAACCCCACCACTAGGAGGTGTCCACATGGTCTGATAAAAACTCCTAACAACCCCACCACTAGGAGGTGTCCACATGGTCTGATTAACACTCCTAACAACCAGACCACTAGGAGGTATCCACATGGTCTGATAAACACTCCTAACAACCAGACCACTAGGAGGTGTCCACATGGTCTGATTAACACTCCTAACAACCAGACCACTAGGAGGTGTCCACATGGTCTGATAAACACTCCTAACAACCCCACCACTAGGAGGTGTCCACATGGTCTGATTAACACTCCTAACAACCCCACCACTAGGAGGTGTCCACATGGTCTGATAAACACTCCTAACAACCAGACCACTAGGAGGTGTCCACATGGTCTGATAAACACTCCTAACAACCCCACCACTAGGAGGTGTCCACATGGTCTAATTAACACTCCTAACAACCCTACCACTAGGTGTCCACATGGTCTGATAAACACTCCTAACAACCAGACCACTAGGAGGTGTCCACATGGTCTGATAAACACTCCTAACAACCAGACCACTAGGAGGTGTCCACATGGTCTGATAAACACTCCTAACAACCCCACCACTAGGAGGTGTCCACATGGTCTAATTAACACTCCTAACAACCCTACCACTAGGTGTCCACATGGTCTGATAAACACCCCTAACAACCCCAACACTAGGAGGTGTCCACATGGTCAGTGGTATGGTCAGGTAGCCTAGTGGTTAGAGTGGTGGGTCAGTAACTGGTATGGTCAGATAGACTAGTGGTTAGAGTGGTGGGTCAGTAACTGGTATGGTCAGATAGACTAGTGGTTAGAGTGGTGGGTCAGTAACTGGTATGGTCAGATAGACTAGTGGTTAGAGTGGTGGGTCAGTAACTGGTATGGTCAGATAGACTAGTGATTCGAGTGGTGGTCAGTAACTAGTATGGTATGGTCAGATAGACTAGTGGTTAGAGTGTTGGGACAGCAACTGGTATGGTCAGATAGACTAGTGGTTAGAGTGTTGGGTCAGTAACTGGTATGGTCAGATAGACTAGTGGTTAGAGTGTTGGGTCAGCAACTGGTATGGTCAGATAGACTAGTAGTTAGAGTTATGGGTCAGTAACTGGTATGGTCAGACAGACTAGTGGTTAGAGTGGTGGGTCAGGAACTGGTATGGTCAGATAGACTAGTAGTTAGAGTTATGGGTCAGTAACTGGTATGGTCAGGTAGACTAATGGTTAGAGTGGTGGGTCAGGAACTGGTATGGTCAGATAGACTAGTGCTTAGAGTGGTGGTGGTCAGATAGACTAGTGGTTAGAGTGGTGGTGGTCAGTATCTGGTATGGTCAGATAGACTAGTGGTTAGAGTGGTGGGTCAGTAACTGGTATGGTCAGATAGACTAGTGGTTAGAGTGGTGGGTCAGTAACTGGTATGGTCAGATAGACTAGTGGTTAGAGTGGTGGTGGTCAGATAGACTAGTGGTTAGAGTGGTGGGTCAGTAACTGGTATGGTCAGATAGACTATTGGTTAGAGTGGTGGTGGTCAGTAACTGGTATGGTCAGGTAGACTAGTGGTTAGAGTGGTGGGTCAGTAACTGGTATGGTCAGATAGACTAGTGGTTAGACTGTTGGTGGGTCAGTAACTGGTATGGTCAGATAGACTAGTGGTTAGAGTGCTGGGTTAGTAACTGGTATGGTCAGATAGACGAGTGGTTAGAGTGTCGGGTCAGTAACTGGTATGGTCAGATAGACTAGTGGTTAGAGTGGTGGGTCAGTAACTGGTATGGTCAGATAGACTAGTGGTTAGAGTGGTGGTGGTCAGATAGACTAGTGGTTAGAGTGGTGGGTCAGTAACTGGTATGGTCAGATAGACTATTGGTTAGAGTGGTGGTGGTCAGTAACTGGTATGGTCAGGTAGACTAGTGGTTAGAGTGCTGGGTCAGTAACTGGTATGGTCAGATAGACTAGTGGTTAGACTGTTGGTGGGTCAGTAACTGGTATGGTCAGATAGACTAGTGGTTAGAGTGCTGGGTTAGTAACTGGTATGGTCAGATAGACTAGTGGTTAGAGTGGTGGGTCAGTAACTGGTATGGTCAGATAGACTAGTGGTTAGAGTGGTGGGTCAGTAACTGGTATGGTCAGATAGACTAGTGGTTAGAGTGGTGGGTCAGTAACTGGTATGGTCAGATAGACTAGTGGTTAGAGTGATAGGTCAGTAACTGGTATGGTCAGATAGACTAGTAGTTAGAGTGGTGGGTCAGTAACTGGTATGGTCAGATAGACTAGTGGCAAGACTGTTGGTGGGTCAGTAACTGGTATGGTCAGATAGACTAGTGGTTAGAGTGCTGGGTTAGTAACTGGTATGGTCAGATAGACTAGTGGTTAGAGTGTTGGGTCAGTAACTGGTATGGTCAGATAGACTAGTGGTTAGACTGTTGGTGGGTCAGTAACTGGTATGGTCAGATAGACTAGTGGTTAGAGTGCTGGGTTAGTAACTGGTATGGTCAGATAGACTAGTGGTTAGAGTGGTGGGTCAGTAACTGGTATGGTCAGATAGACTAGTGGTTAGAGTGGTGGGTCAGTAACTGGTATGGTCAGATAGACTAGTGGTTAGAGTGGTGGGTCAGTAACTGGTATGGTCAGATAGACTAGTGGTTAGAGTGTCGGGTCAGTAACTGGTATGGTCAGATAGAATAGTAGTTAGAGTGGTGGGTCAGTAACTGGTATGGTCAGGTAGACTAGTGGTTAGAGTGGTGGGTCAGTAACTGGTATGGTCAGGTAGACTAGTGGTTAGAGTGTTGGGTCAGTAACTGGTATGGTCAGATAGACTAGTGGTTAGAGTGATGGGTCAGTAACGGTGTGGTCAGATAGACTAGTGGTTAGAGTGTTGGGTCAGTAACTGGTATGGTCAGATAGACTAGTGGTTAGAGTGGTGGGTCAGTAACTGGTATGGTCAGATAGACTAGTGGTTAGAGTGTTGGGTCAGTAACTGGTATGGTCAGAGAGACTAGTGGTTAGAGTGGTGGGTCAGTAACTGGTATGGTCAGATAGACTAGTGGTTAGAGTGATGGGTCAGTAACTGGTATGGTCAGATAGACTAGTGGTTAGAGTGGTGGGTCAGTAACTGGTATGGTCAGATAGACTAGTGGTTAGACTGTTGGTGGGTCAGTAACTGGTATGGTCAGTTAGACTAGTGGTTAGAGTGGTGGGTCAGTAACTGGTATGGTCAGATAGACTAGTGGTTAGAGTGGTGGTCAGTAACTGGTATGGTCAGGTAGACTAGTGGTTAGAGTGGTGGGTCAGTAACTGGTATGGTCAGATAGACTAGTGGTTAGACTGTTGGTGGGTCAGTAACTGGTATGGTCAGATAGACTAGTGGTTAGAGTGCTGGGTTAGTAACTGGTATGGTCAGATAGACGAGTGGTTAGAGTGTCGGGTCAGTAACTGGTATGGTCAGATAGACTAGTGGTTAGAGTGGTGGGTCAGTAACTGGTATGGTCAGATAGACTAGTGGTTAGAGTGGTGGTGGTCAGATAGACTAGTGGTTAGAGTGGTGGGTCAGTAACTGGTATGGTCAGATAGACTATTGGTTAGAGTGGTGGTGGTCAGTAACTGGTATGGTCAGGTAGACTAGTGGTTAGAGTGGTGGGTCAGTAACTGGTATGGTCAGATAGACTAGTGGTTAGACTGTTGGTGGGTCAGTAACTGGTATGGTCAGATAGACTAGTGGTTAGAGTGCTGGGTTAGTAACTGGTATGGTCAGATAGACTAGTGGTTAGAGTGGTGGGTCAGTAACTGGTATGGTCAGATAGACTAGTGGTTAGAGTGGTGGTGGTCAGATAGACTAGTGGTTAGAGTGGTGGGTCAGTAACTGGTATGGTCAGATAGACTATTGGTTAGAGTGGTGGTGGTCAGTAACTGGTATGGTCAGGTAGACTAGTGGTTAGAGTGGTGGGTCAGTAACTGGTATGGTCAGATAGACTAGTGGTTAGACTGTTGGTGGGTCAGTAACTGGTATGGTCAGATAGACTAGTGGTTAGAGTGCTGGGTTAGTAACTGGTATGGTCAGATAGACTAGTGGTTAGAGTGGTGGGTCAGTAACTGGTATGGTCAGATAGACTAGTGGTTAGACTGTTGGTGGGTCAGTAACTGGTATGGTCAGATAGACTAGTGGTTAGAGTGCTGGGTTAGTAACTGGTATGGTCAGATAGACTAGTGGTTAGAGTGGTGGGTCAGTAACTGGTATGGTCAGATAGACTAGTGGTTAGAGTGGTGGGTCAGTAACTGGTATGGTCAGATAGACTAGTGGTTAGAGTGGTGGGTCAGTAACTGGTATGGTCAGATAGACTAGTGGTTAGAGTGATAGGTCAGTAACTGGTATGGTCAGATAGACTAGTAGTTAGAGTGGTGGGTCAGTAACTGGTATGGTCAGATAGACTAGTGGCAAGACTGTTGGTGGGTCAGTAACTGGTATGGTCAGATAGACTAGTGGTTAGAGTGCTGGGTTAGTAACTGGTATGGTCAGATAGACTAGTGGTTAGAGTGTTGGGTCAGCAACTGGTATGGTCAGATAGACTAGTAGTTAGAGTTATGGGTCAGTAACTGGTATGGTCAGACAGACTAGTGGTTAGAGTGGTGGGTCAGGAACTGGTATGGTCAGATAGACTAGTAGTTAGAGTTATGGGTCAGTAACTGGTATGGTTAGGTAGACTAATGGTTAGAGTGGTGGGTCAGGAACTGGTATGGTCAGATAGACTAGTGCTTAGAGTGGTGGTGGTCAGATAGACTAGTGGTTAGAGTGGTGGTGGTCATCTGGTATGGTCAGATAGACTAGTGGTTAGAGTGGTGGGTCAGTAACTGGTATAGTCAGATAGACTAGTGGTTAGAGTGGTGGGTCAGTAACTGGTATGGTCAGATAGACTAGTGGTTAGAGTGGTGGTGGTCAGATAGACTAGTGGTTAGAGTGGTGGGTCAGTAACTGGTATGGTCAGATAGACTATTGGTTAGAGTGGTGGTGGTCAGTAACTGGTATGGTCAGGTAGACTAGTGGTTAGAGTGGTGGGTCAGTAACTGGTATGGTCAGATAGACTAGTGGTTAGACTGTTGGTGGGTCAGTAACTGGTATGGTCAGATAGACTAGTGGTTAGAGTGCTGGGTTAGTAACTGGTATGGTCAGATAGACGAGTGGTTAGAGTGTCGGGTCAGTAACTGGTATGGTCAGATAGACTAGTGGTTAGAGTGGTGGGTCAGTAACTGGTATGGTCAGATAGACTAGTGGTTAGAGTGGTGGTGGTCAGATAGACTAGTGGTTAGAGTGGTGGGTCAGTAACTGGTATGGTCAGATAGACTATTGGTTAGAGTGGTGGTGGTCAGTAACTGGTATGGTCAGGTAGACTAGTGGTTAGAGTGCTGGGTCAGTAACTGGTATGGTCAGATAGACTAGTGGTTAGACTGTTGGTGGGTCAGTAACTGGTATGGTCAGATAGACTAGTGGTTAGAGTGCTGGGTTAGTAACTGGTATGGTCAGATAGACTAGTGGTTAGAGTGGTGGGTCAGTAACTGGTATGGTCAGATAGACTAGTGGTTAGAGTGGTGGGTCAGTAACTGGTATGGTCAGATAGACTAGTGGTTAGAGTGGTGGGTCAGTAACTGGTATGGTCAGATAGACTAGTGGTTAGAGTGATAGGTCAGTAACTGGTATGGTCAGATAGACTAGTAGTTAGAGTGGTGGGTCAGTAACTGGTATGGTCAGATAGACTAGTGGCAAGACTGTTGGTGGGTCAGTAACTGGTATGGTCAGATAGACTAGTGGTTAGAGTGCTGGGTTAGTAACTGGTATGGTCAGATAGACTAGTGGTTAGAGTGTTGGGTCAGTAACTGGTATGGTCAGATAGACTAGTGGTTAGACTGTTGGTGGGTCAGTAACTGGTATGGTCAGATAGACTAGTGGTTAGAGTGCTGGGTTAGTAACTGGTATGGTCAGATAGACTAGTGGTTAGAGTGGTGGGTCAGTAACTGGTATGGTCAGATAGACTAGTGGTTAGAGTGGTGGGTCAGTAACTGGTATGGTCAGATAGACTAGTGGTTAGAGTGGTGGGTCAGTAACTGGTATGGTCAGATAGACTAGTGGTTAGAGTGTCGGGTCAGTAACTGGTATGGTCAGATAGAATAGTAGTTAGAGTGGTGGGTCAGTAACTGGTATGGTCAGGTAGACTAGTGGTTAGAGTGGTGGGTCAGTAACTGGTATGGTCAGGTAGACTAGTGGTTAGAGTGTTGGGTCAGTAACTGGTATGGTCAGATAGACTAGTGGTTAGAGTGATGGGTCAGTAACGGGTGTGGTCAGATAGACTAGTGGTTAGAGTGTTGGGTCAGTAACTGGTATGGTCAGATAGACTAGTGGTTAGAGTGGTGGGTCAGTAACTGGTATGGTCAGATAGACTAGTGGTTAGAGTGTTGGGTCAGTAACTGGTATGGTCAGAGAGACTAGTGGTTAGAGTGGTGGGTCAGTAACTGGTATGGTCAGATAGACTAGTGGTTAGAGTGATGGGTCAGTAACTGGTATGGTCAGATAGACTAGTGGTTAGAGTGGTGGGTCAGTAACTGGTATGGTCAGATAGACTAGTGGTTAGACTGTTGGTGGGTCAGTAACTGGTATGGTCAGTTAGACTAGTGGTTAGAGTGGTGGGTCAGTAACTGGTATGGTCAGATAGACTAGTGGTTAGAGTGGTGGTCAGTAACTGGTATGGTCAGGTAGACTAGTGGTTAGAGTGGTGGGTCAGTAACTGGTATGGTCAGATAGACTAGTGGTTAGACTGTTGGTGGGTCAGTAACTGGTATGGTCAGATAGACTAGTGGTTAGAGTGCTGGGTTAGTAACTGGTATGGTCAGATAGACTAGTGGTTAGAGTGTCGGGTCAGTAACTGGTATGGTCAGATAGACTAGTGGTTAGAGTGGTGGGTCAGTAACTGGTATGGTCAGATAGACTAGTGGTTAGAGTGGTGGTGGTCAGATAGACTAGTGGTTAGAGTGGTGGGTCAGTAACTGGTATGGTCAGATAGACTATTGGTTAGAGTGGTGGTGGTCAGTAACTGGTATGGTCAGGTAGACTAGTGGTTAGAGTGGTGGGTCAGTAACTGGTATGGTCAGATAGACTAGTGGTTAGACTGTTGGTGGGTCAGTAACTGGTATGGTCAGATAGACTAGTGGTTAGAGTGCTGGGTTAGTAACTGGTATGGTCAGATAGACTAGTGGTTAGAGTGGTGGGTCAGTAACTGGTATGGTCAGATAGACTAGTGGTTAGAGTGGTGGTGGTCAGATAGACTAGTGGTTAGAGTGGTGGGTCAGTAACTGGTATGGTCAGATAGACTATTGGTTAGAGTGGTGGTGGTCAGTAACTGGTATGGTCAGGTAGACTAGTGGTTAGAGTGGTGGGTCAGTAACTGGTATGGTCAGATAGACTAGTGGTTAGACTGTTGGTGGGTCAGTAACTGGTATGGTCAGATAGACTAGTGGTTAGAGTGCTGGGTTAGTAACTGGTATGGTCAGATAGACTAGTGGTTAGAGTGGTGGGTCAGTAACTGGTATGGTCAGATAGACTAGTGGTTAGACTGTTGGTGGGTCAGTAACTGGTATGGTCAGATAGACTAGTGGTTAGAGTGCTGGGTTAGTAACTGGTATGGTCAGATAGACTAGTGGTTAGAGTGGTGGGTCAGTAACTGGTATGGTCAGATAGACTAGTGGTTAGAGTGGTGGGTCAGTAACTGGTATGGTCAGATAGACTAGTGGTTAGAGTGGTGGGTCAGTAACTGGTATGGTCAGATAGACTAGTGGTTAGAGTGATAGGTCAGTAACTGGTATGGTCAGATAGACTAGTAGTTAGAGTGGTGGGTCAGTAACTGGTATGGTCAGATAGACTAGTGGCAAGACTGTTGGTGGGTCAGTAACTGGTATGGTCAGATAGACTAGTGGTTAGAGTGCTGGGTTAGTAACTGGTATGGTCAGATAGACTAGTGGTTAGAGTGTTGGGTCAGTAACTGGTATGGTCAGATAGACTAGTGGTTAGACTGTTGGTGGGTCAGTAACTGGTATGGTCAGATAGACTAGTGGTTAGAGTGCTGGGTTAGTAACTGGTATGGTCAGATAGACTAGTGGTTAGAGTGGTGGGTCAGTAACTGGTATGGTCAGATAGACTAGTGGTTAGAGTGGTGGGTCAGTAACTGGTATGGTCAGATAGACTAGTGGTTAGAGTGGTGGGTCAGTAACTGGTATGGTCAGATAGACTAGTGGTTAGAGTGGTGGGTCAGTAACTGGTATGGTCAGATAGACTAGTGGTTAGAGTGGTGGTCAGTAACTGGTATGGTCAGATAGACTAGTAGTTAGAGTGGTGGGTCAGTAACTGGTATGGTCAGATAGACTAGTGGTTAGACTGTTGGTGGGTCAGTAACTGGTATGGTCAGATAGACTAGTGGTTAGAGTGCTGGGTTAGTAACTGGTATGGTCAGATAGACTAGTGGTTAGAGTGTTGGGTCAGTAACTGGTATGGTCAGATAGACTAGTGGTTAGACTGTTGGTGGGTCAGTAACTGGTATGGTCAGATAGACTAGTGGTTAGAGTGCTGGGTTAGTAACTGGTATGGTCAGATAGACTAGTGGTTAGAGTGGTGGGTCAGTAACTGGTATGGTCAGATAGACTAGTGGTTAGAGTGGTGGGTCAGTAACTGGTAGATAGACTAGTGGTTAGAGTGGTGGGGTCAGTAACTGGTATGGTCAGATAGACTAGTGGTTAGAGTGGTGGGTCAGTAACTGGTATGGTCAGATAGACTAGTGGTTAGAGTGGTGGGTCAGTAACTGGTATGGTCAGGTAGACTAGTGGTTAGAGTGGTGGGTCAGTAACTGGTATGGTCAGACTAACTGGTATGGTCAGATAGACTAGTGGTTAGAGTGATGGGTCAGTAACTGGTGTGGTCAGATAGACTAGTGGTTAGAGTGTTGGGTCAGTAACTGGTATGGTCAGATAGACTAGTGGTTAGAGTGGTGGGTCAGTAACTGGTATGGTCAGATAGACTAGTGGTTAGAGTGTTGGGTCAGTAACTGGTATGGTCAGAGAGACTAGTGGTTAGAGTGGTGGGTCAGTAACTGGTATGGTCAGATAGACTAGTGGTTAGAGTGATGGGTCAGTAACTGGTATGGTCAGATAGACTAGTGGTTAGAGTGGTGGGTCAGTAACTGGTATGGTCAGATAGACTAGTGGTTAGACTGTTGGTGGGTCAGTAACTGGTATGGTCAGTTAGACTAGTGGTTAGAGTGGTGGGTCAGTAACTGGTATGGTCAGATAGACTAGTGGTTAGAGTGGTGGTCAGTAACTGGTATGGTCAGGTAGACTAGTAGTTAGAGTGGTGGGTCAGTAACTGGTATGGTCAGATAGACTAGTGGCAAGACTGTTGGTGGGTCAGTAACTGGTATGGTCAGATAGACTAGTGGTTAGAGTGCTGGGTTAGTAACTGGTATGGTCAGATAGACTAGTGGTTAGAGTGTTGGGTCAGTAACTGGTATGGTCAGATAGACTAGTGGTTAGACTGTTGGTGGGTCAGTAACTGGTATGGTCAGATAGACTAGTGGTTAGAGTGCTGGGTTAGTAACTGGTATGGTCAGATAGACTAGTGGTTAGAGTGGTGGGTCAGTAACTGGTATGGTCAGATAGACTAGTGGTTAGAGTGGTGGGTCAGTAACTGGTATGGTCAGATAGACTAGTGGTTAGAGTGGTGGGTCAGTAACTGGTATGGTCAGATAGACTAGTGGTTAGAGTGTCGGGTCAGTAACTGGTATGGTCAGATAGACTAGTGGTTAGAGTGGTGGGTCAGTAACTGGTATGGTCAGGTAGACTAGTGGTTAGAGTGGTGGGTCAGTAACTGGTATGGTCAGGTAGACTAGTGGTTAGAGTGTTGGGTCAGTAACTGGTATGGTCAGATAGACTAGTGGTTAGAGTGATGGGTCAGTAACTGGTGTGGTCAGATAGACTAGTGGTTAGAGTGTTGGGGGTCAGTAACTGGTATGGTCAGATAGACTAGTGGTTAGAGTGGTGGGTCAGTAACTGGTATGGTCAGATAGACTAGTGGTTAGAGTGTTGGGTCAGTAACTGGTATGGTCAGAGAGACTAGTGGTTAGAGTGGTGGGTCAGTAACTGGTATGGTCAGATAGACTAGTGGTTAGACTGTTGGTGGGTCAGTAACTGGTATGGTCAGATAGACTAGTGGTTAGAGTGGTGGGTCAGTAACTGGTATGGTCAGATAGACTAGTGGTTAGAGTGGTGGGTCAGTAACTGGTATGGTCAGATAGACTAGTGGATAGAGTGGTGGTGGTCAGATAGACTAGTGGTTAGAGTGGTGGTCAGTAACTGGTATGGTCAGATAGACTAGTAGTTAGAGTGGTGGGTCAGTAACTGGTATGGTCAGGTAGACTAGTGGTTAGAGTGGTGGGTCAGTAACTGGTATGGTCAGGTAGACTAGTGGTTAGAGTGTTGGGTCAGTAACTGGTATGGTCAGATAGACTAGTGGTTAGAGTGATGGGTCAGTAACGGGTATGGTCAGATAGACTAGTGGTTAGAGTTTTGGGTCAGTAACTGGTATGGTCAGATAGACTAGTGGTTAGAGTGGTGGGTCAGTAACTGGTATGGTCAGATAGACTAGTGGTTAGAGTGTTGGGTCAGTAACTGGTATGGTCAGAGAGACTAGTGGTTAGAGTGGTGGGTCAGTAACTGGTATGGTCAGATAGACTAGTGGCAAGACTGTTGGTGGGTCAGTAACTGGTATGGTCAGATAGACTAGTGGTTAGAGTGCTGGGTTAGTAACTGGTATGGTCAGATAGACTAGTGGTTAGAGTGTTGGGTCAGTAACTGGTATGGTCAGATAGACTAGTGGTTAGACTGTTGGTGGGTCAGTAACTGGTATGGTCAGATAGACTAGTGGTTAGAGTGGTGGGTCAGTAACTGGTATGGTCAGATAGACTAGTGGTTAGAGTGGTGGGTCAGTAACTGGTATGGTCAGATAGACTAGTGGTTAGAGTGGTGGGTCAGTAACTGGTATGGTCAGATAGACTAGTGGTTAGAGTGGTCAGGGTCAGTAACTGGTATGGTCAGATAGACTAGTGGTTAGAGTGGTGGGTCAGTAACTGGTATGGTCAGATAGACTAGTGGTTAGAGTGGTGGGTCAGTAACTGGTATGGTCAGATAGACTAGTGGTTAGAGTGGTGGGTCAGTAACTGGTATGGTCAGATAGACTAGTGGTTAGAGTGGTGGGTCAGTAACTGGTATGGTCAGATAGACTAGTGGTTAGAGTGGTGGGTCAGTAACTGGTATGGTCAGATAGACTAGTGGTTAGAGTGGTGGGTCAGTAACTGGTATGGTCAGATAGACTAGTGGTTAGAGTGGTGGGTCAGTAACTGGTATGGTCAGATAGACTAGTGGTTAGAGTGGTGGGTCAGTAACTGGTATGGTCAGATAGACTAGTGGTTAGAGTGGTGGGTCAGTAACTGGTATGGTCAGATAGACTAGTGGTTAGAGTGGTGGGTCAGTAACTGGTATGGTCAGATAGACTAGTGGTTAGAGTGGTGGGTCAGTAACTGGTATGGTCAGATAGACTAGTGGTTAGAGTGTTGGGTCAGTAACTGGTATGGTCAGATAGACTAGTGGTTAGAGTGGTGGGTCAGTAACTGGTATGGTCAGATAGACTAGTGGTTAGAGTGATGGGTCAGTAACTGGTATGGTCAGATAGACTAGTGGTTAGAGTGGTGGGTCAGTAACTGGTATGGTCAGATAGACTAGTGGTTAGAGTGGTGGGTCAGTAACTGGTATGGTCAGATAGACTAGTGGTTAGAGTGGTGGGTCAGTAACTGGTATGGTCAGATAGACTAGTGGTTAGAGTGGTGGTGGTCAGTAACTGGTATGGTCAGGTAGACTAGTGGTTAGAGTGGTGGGTCAGTAACTGGTATGGTCAGATAGACTAGTGGTTAGACTGTTGGTGGGTCAGTAACTGGTATGGTCAGATAGACTAGTGGTTAGAGTGCTGGGTTAGTAACTGGTATGGTCAGATAGACTAGTGGTTAGAGTGTGGGTCAGTAACTGGTATGGTCAGATAGACTAGTGGTTAGAGTGGTGGGTCAGTAACTGGTATGGTCAGATAGACTAGTGGTTAGAGTGGTGGTGGTCAGATAGACTAGTGGTTAGAGTGGTGGGTCAGTAACTGGTATGGTCAGATAGACTAGTGGTTAGAGTGGTGGTGGTCAGTAACTGGTATGGTCAGATAGACTAGTGGTTAGAGTGGTGGGTCAGTAACTGGTATGGTCAGATAGACTAGTGGTTAGACTGTTGGTGGGTCAGTAACTGGTATGGTCAGATAGACTAGTGGTTAGAGTGCTGGGTTAGTAACTGGTATGGTCAGATAGACTAGTGGTTAGAGTGGTGGGTCAGTAACTGGTATGGTCAGATAGACTAGTGGTTAGAGTGGTTGGTCAGTAACTGGTCAGATAGACTAGTGGTTAGAGTGGTGGGTCAGTAACTGGTATGGTCAGATAGACTAGTGGTTAGAGTGATGGGTCAGTAACTGGTATGGTCAGATAGACTAGTAGTTAGAGTGGTGGGTCAGTAACTGGTATGGTCAGATAGACTAGTGGTTAGACTGTTGGTGGGTCAGTAACTGGTATGGTCAGATAGACTAGTGTTTAGAGTGCTGGGTCAGTAACTGGTATGGTCAGATAGACTAGTGGTTAGAGTGTTGGGTCAGTAACTGGTATGGTCAGATAGACTAGTGGTTAGAGTGGTGGGTCAGTAACTGGTATGGTCAGATAGACTAGTGGTTAGAGTGGTGGGTCAGTAACTGGTATGGTCAGATAGACTAGTGGTTAGAGTGGTGGGTCAGTAACTGGTATGGTCAGATAGACTAGTGGTTAGAGTGTGGGTCAGTAACTGGTATGGTCAGATAGACTAGTAGTTAGAGTGGTGGGTCAGTAACTGGTATGGTCAGATAGACTAGTGGTTAGAGTGGTGGGTCAGTAACTGGTATGGTCAGATAGACTAGTGGTTAGAGTGTTGGGTCAGTAACTGGTATGGTCAGATAGACTAGTGGTTAGAGTGGTGGGTCAGTAACTGGTATGGTCAGATAGACTAGTGGTTAGGTGTTGGGTCAGTAACTGGTATGGTCAGATAGACTAGTGGTTAGAGTGGTGGGTCAGTAACTGGTATGGTCAGATAGACTAGTGGTTAGAGTGTTGGGTCAGTAACTGGTATGGTCAGATAGACTAGTGGTTAGAGTGGTGGGTCAGTAACTGGTATGGTCAGATAGACTAGTGGTTAGAGTGGTGGGTCAGTAACTGGTATGGTCAGATAGACTAGTGGTTAGAGTGGTGGGTCAGTAACTGGTATGGTCAGATAGACTAGTGGTTAGAGTGGTGGGTCAGTAACTGGTATGGTCAGGTTAGACTAGTGGTTAGAGTGGTGGGTCAGTAACTGGTATGGTCAGATAGACTAGTGGTTAGAGTGGTGGGTCAGTAACTGGTATGGTCAGATAGACTAGTGGATAGAGTGGTGGTGGTCAGATAGACTAGTGGTTAGAGTGGTGGTCAGTAACTGGTATGGTCAGATAGACTAGTAGTTAGAGTGGTGGGTCAGTAACTGGTATGGTCAGGTAGACTAGTGGTTAGAGTGTTGGGTCAGTAACTGGTATGGTCAGATAGACTAGTGGTTAGAGTGATGGGTCAGTAACTGGTATGGTCAGATAGACTAGTGGTTAGAGTGTGGGTCAGTAACTGGTATGGTCAGATAGACTAGTGGTTAGAGTGGTGGGTCAGTAACTGGTATGGTCAGATAGACTAGTGGTTAGAGTGTTGGGTCAGTAACTGGTATGGTCAGAGAGACTAGTGGTTAGAGTGGTGGGTCAGTAACTGGTATGGTCAGATAGACTAGTGGTTAGAGTGATGGGTCAGTAACTGGTATGGTCAGATAGACTAGTGGTTAGACTGTTGGTGGGTCAGTAACTGGTATGGTCAGATAGACTAGTGGTTAGAGTGGTGGGTTAGTAACTGGTATGGTCAGTTAGACTAGTGGTTAGAGTGGTGGGTCAGTAACTGGTATGGTCAGATAGACTAGTGGTTAGAGTGGTGGGTCAGTAACTGGTATGGTCAGATAGACTAGTGGATAGAGTGGTGGTGGTCAGATAGACTAGTGGTTAGAGTGGTGGGTCAGTAACTGGTATGGTCAGATAGACTATTGGTTAGAATGGTGGTGGTCAGTAACTGGTATGGTCAGGTAGACTAGTGGTTAGAGTGGTGGGTCAGTAACTGGTATGGTCAGATAGACTAGTGGTTAGAGTGGTGGTGGTCAGTAACTGGTATGGTCAGATAGACTAGTGGTTAGAGTGTTGGGTCAGTAACTGGTATGGTCAGATAGACTAGTGGTTAGAGTGGTGGGTCAGTAACTGGTATGGTCAGATAGACTAGTGGTTAGAGTGGTGGGGTCAGTAACTGGTATGGTCAGATAGACTAGTGGTTAGAGTGTTGGGTCAGTAACTGGTATGGTATGGTCAGATAGACTAGTGGTTAGAGTGTTGGGTCAGTAACTGGTATGGTATGGTCAGATAGACTAGTGGTTAGAGTGGTGGGTCAGTAACTGGTATGGTCAGATAGACTAGTGGTTAGAGTGGTGGGTTAGTAACTGGTATGGTCAGATAGACTAGTGGTTAGAGTGGTGGGTCAGTAACTGGTATGGTCAGATAGACTAGTGGTTAGAGTGGTGGGTCAGTAACTGGTATGGTCAGATAGACTAGTGGTTAGAGTGGTGGTGGTCAGATAGACTAGTGGTTAGAGTGGTGGGTCAGTAACTGGTATGGTCAGATAGACTAGTGGTTAGAGTGGTGGGTCAGTAACTGGTATGGTCAGATAGACTAGTGGTTAGAGTGGTGGGTCAGTAACTGGTATGGTCAGATAGACTAGTGGTTAGAGTGGTGGTGGTCAGATAGACTAGTGGTTAGAGTGGTGGGTCAGTAACTGGTATGGTCAGATAGACTATTGGTTAGAGTGGTGGTGGTCAGTAACTGGTATGGTCAGGTAGACTAGTGGTTAGAGTGGTGGGTCAGTAACTGGTATGGTCAGATAGACTAGTGGTTAGAGTGGTGGGTTAGTAACTGGTATGGTCAGATAGACTAGTGGTTAGAGTGGTGGGTCAGTAACTGGTATGGTCAGATAGACTATTGGTTAGAGTGGTGGGTCAGTAACTGGTATGGTCAGATAGACTAGTGGTTAGAGTGGTGGTGGTCAGATAGACTAGTGGTTAGAGTGGTGGTGGTCAGTAACTGGTATGGTCAGATAGACTATTGGTTAGAGTGGTGGGTCAGTAACTGGTATGGTCAGATAGACTAGTGGTTAGAGTGGTGGGTCAGTAACTGGTATGGTCAGATAGACTAGTGGTTAGAGTGGTGGTGGTCAGATAGACTAGTGGTTAGAGTGGTGGGTCAGTAACTGGTATGGTCAGATAGACTATTGGTTAGAGTGGTGGTGGTCAGTAACTGGTATGGTCAGGTAGACTAGTGGTTAGAGTGGTGGGTCAGTAACTGGTATGGTCAGATAGACTAGTGGTTAGAGTGTTGGGTCAGTAACTGGTATGGTCAGAGAGACTAGTGGTTAGAGTGGTGGGTCAGTAACTGGTATGGTCAGATAGACTAGTGGTTAGAGTGATGGGTCAGTAACTGGTATGGTCAGATAGACTAGTGGTTAGAGTGGTGGGTCAGTAACTGGTATGGTCAGATAGACTAGTGGTTAGAGTGGTGGTGGTCAGATAGACTAGTGGTTAGAGTGGTGGGTCAGTAACTGGTATGGTCAGATAGACTAGTGGTTAGAGTGGTGGGTCAGTAACTGGTATGGTCAGATAGACTAGTGGATAGAGTGGTGGTGGTCAGATAGACTAGTGGTTAGAGTGGTGGTCAGTAACTGGTATGGTCAGATAGACTAGTAGTTAGAGTGGTGGGTCAGTAACTGGTATGGTCAGGTAGACTAGTGGTTAGAGTGGTGGGTCAGTAACTGGTATGGTCAGGTAGACTAATGGTTAGAGTGTTGGGTCAGTAACTGGTATGGTCAGATAGACTAGTGGTTAGAGTTTTGGGTCAGTAACTGGTATGGTCAGATAGACTAGTGGTTAGAGTTTTGGGTCAGTAACTGGTATGGTCAGATAGACTAGTGGTTAGAGTGGTGGGTCAGTAACTGGTATGGTCAGATAGACTAGTGGTTAGAGTGTTGGGTCAGTAACTGGTATGGTCAGAGAGACTAGTGGTTAGAGTGGTGGTTCAGTAACTGGTATGGTCAGATAGACTAGTGGTTAGAGTGATGGGTCAGTAACTGGTATGGTCAGATAGACTAGTGGTTAGAGTGGTGGGTCAGTAACTGGTATGGTCAGATAGACTAGTGGTTAGACTGTTGGTCAGTAACTGGTATGGTCAGATAGACTAGTGGTTAGAGTGGTGGGTTAGTAACTGGTATGGTCAGTTAGACTAGTGGTTAGAGTGGTGGGTCAGTAACTGGTATGGTCAGATAGACTAGTGGTTAGAGTGGTGGGTCAGTAACTGGTATGGTCAGATAGACTAGTGGATAGAGTGGTGGTGGTCAGATAGACTAGTGGTTAGAGTGGTGGGTCAGTAACTGGTATGGTCAGATAGACTAGTGGTTAGAATGGTGGTGGTCAGTAACTGGTATGGTCAGGTAGACTAGTGGTTAGAGTGGTGGTGGTCAGTAACTGGTATGGTCAGATAGACTAGTGGTTAGAGTGGTGGTGGTCAGTAACTGGTATGGTCAGATAGACTAGTGGTTAGAGTGTTGGGTCAGTAACTGGTATGGTATGGTCAGATAGACTAGTGGTTAGAGTGGTGGGTCAGTAACTGGTATGGTCAGATAGACTAGTGGTTAGAGTGGTGGGTCAGTAACTGGTATGGTCAGATAGACTAGTGGTTAGAGTGGTGGGTCAGTAACTGGTATGGTCAGATAGACTAGTGGTTAGAGTGGTGGGTCAGTAACTGGTATGGTCAGATAGACTAGTGGTTAGAGTGGTGGTGGTCAGATAGACTAGTGGTTAGAGTGGTGGTGGTCAGTAACTGGTATGGTCAGATAGACTAGTGGTTAGACAGTAACTGTGGTCAGATAGACTAGTGGTTAGAGTGGTGGGTCAGTAACTGGTATGGTCAGATAGACTAGTGGTTAGACTGTTGGGGGTCAGTAACTGGTATGGTCAGATAGACTAGTGGTTAGAGTGGTGGGTCAGTAACTGGTATGGTCAGATAGACTAGTGGTTAGAGTGGTGGGTCAGTAACTGGTATGGTCAGATAGACTAGTGGTTAGAGTGGTGGGTCAGTAACTGGTATGGTCAGATAGACTAGTGGATAGAGTGGTGGTGGTCAGATAGACTAGTGGTTAGAGTGGTGGGTCAGTAACTGGTATGGTCAGATAGACTATTGGTTAGAATGGTGGTGGTCAGTAACTGGTATGGTCAGGTAGACTAGTGGTTAGAGTGGTGGTGGTCAGTAACTGGTATGGTCAGATAGACTAGTGGTTAGAGTGGTGGTGGTCAGTAACTGGTATGGTCAGATAGACTAGTGGTTAGAGTGTTGGGTCAGTAACTGGTATGGTATGGTCAGATAGACTAGTGGTTAGAGTGGTGGGTCAGTAACTGGTATGGTCAGATAGACTAGTGGTTAGAGTGGTGGGTTAGTAACTGGTATGGTCAGATAGACTAGTGGTTAGAGTGGTGGGTCAGTAACTGGTATGGTCAGATAGACTAGTGGTTAGAACTGGTGGTGGTCAGATAACTAGTGGTATGGTCAGATAGACTAGTGGTTAGAGTGGTGGTGGTCAGTAACTGGTATGGTCAGATAGACTAGTGGTTAGAGTGGTGGGTCAGTAACTGGTATGGTCAGATAGACTAGTGGTTAGAGTGGTGGGTCAGTAACTGGTATGGTCAGATAGACTAGTGGTTAGAGTGGTGGTGGTCAGATAGACTAGTGGTTAGAGTGGTGGGTCAGTAACTGGTATGGTCAGATAGACTATTGGTTAGAGTGGTGGTGGTCAGTAACTGGTATGGTCAGGTAGACTAGTGGTTAGAGTGGTGGGTCAGTAACTGGTATGGTCAGATAGACTAGTGGTTAGACTGTTGGTGGGTCAGTAACTGGTATGGTCAGATAGACTAGTGGTTAGAGTGCTGGGTTAGTAACTGGTATGGTCAGATAGACGAGTGGTTAGAGTGTCGGGTCAGTAACTGGTATGGTCAGATAGACTAGTAGTTAGAGTGGTGGGTCAGTAACTGGTATGGTCAGGTAGACTAGTGGTTAGAGTGTTGGGTCAGTAACTGGTATGGTCAGATAGACTAGTGGTTAGAGTGATGGGTCAGTAACTGGTATGGTCAGATAGACTAGTAGTTAGAGTGGTGGGTCAGTAACTGGTATGGTCAGGTAGACTAGTGGTTAGAGTGTTGGGTCAGTAACTGGTATGGTCAGATAGACTAGTGGTTAGAGTGATGGGTCAGTAACGGGTATGGTCAGATAGACTAGCGGTTAGAGTGGTGGGTCAGTAACTGGTATGGTCAGATAGACTAGTGGTTAGAGTGGTGGGTCAGTAACTGGTATGGTCAGATAGACTAGTGGTTAGAGTGGTGGGTTAGTAACTGGTATGGTCAGTTAGACTAGTGGTTAGATTGGTGGGTCAGTAACTGGTATGGTCAGATAGACTAGTGGTTAGAGTGGTGGGTCAGTAACTGGTATGGTCAGATAGACTAGTGGTTAGAGTGGTGGGTTAGTAACTGGTATGGTCAGATAGACTAGTGGTTAGAGTGGTGGGTCAGTAACTGGTATGGTCAGATAGACTAGTGGTTAGAGTGGTGGGTCAGTAACTGGTATGGTCAGATAGACTAG
Source organism: Oncorhynchus nerka (assembly GCF_034236695.1). Classification (NCBI taxonomy): domain Eukaryota; kingdom Metazoa; phylum Chordata; class Actinopteri; order Salmoniformes; family Salmonidae; genus Oncorhynchus; species Oncorhynchus nerka. The sequence goes on along the minus strand of NW_027040316.1, from coordinate 116,847 downwards.
TGGTTAGAGTGGTGGTGGTCAGATAGACTAGTGGTTAGAGTGGTGGTGGTCAGTAACTGGTATGGTCAGATAGACTAGTGGTTAGAGTGGTGGGTCAGTAACTGGTATGGTCAGATAGACTAGTGGTTAGAGTGGTGGGTCAGTAACTGGTATGGTCAGATAGACTAGTGGTTAGAGTGGTGGTGGTCAGATAGACTAGTGGTTAGAGTGGTGGGTCAGTAACTGGTATGGTCAGATAGACTATTGGTTAGAGTGGTGGTGGTCAGTAACTGGTATGGTCAGGTAGACTAGTGGTTAGAGTGGTGGGTCAGTAACTGGTATGGTCAGATAGACTAGTGGTTAGACTGTTGGTGGGTCAGTAACTGGTATGGTCAGATAGACTAGTGGTTAGAGTGCTGGGTTAGTAACTGGTATGGTCAGATAGACTAGTGGTTAGAGTGGTGGGTCAGTAACTGGTATGGTCAGATAGACTAGTGGTTAGAGTGGTGGGTCAGTAACTGGTATGGTCAGATAGACTAGTGGTTAGAGTGGTGGGTCAGTAACTGGTATGGTCAGATAGACTAGTGGTTAGAGTGGTGGGTCAGTAACTGGTATGGTCAGATAGACTAGTGGTTAGAGTGGTGGGTCAGTAACTGGTATGGTCAGATAGACTAGTGGTTAGAGTGATGGGTCAGTAACTGGTATGGTCAGATAGACTAGTGGTTAGAGTGGTGGGTCAGTAACTGGTATGGTCAGATAGACTAGTGGTTAGAGTTGGTGGGTCAGTAACTGGTATGGTCAGATAGACTAGTGGTTAGAGTGGTGGGTCAGTAACTGGTATGGTCAGTTAGACTAGTGGTTAGAGTGGTGGGTCAGTAACTGGTATGGTCAGATAGACTAGTGGTTAGAGTGGTGGGTCAGTAACTGGTATGGTCAGATAGAGACTAGTGGTGGTGGTGGTCAGATAGACTAGTGGTTAGGTGGTGGGTCAGTAACTGGTATGGTCAGATAGACTAGTGGTTAGAGTGTTGGTGGGTCAGTAACTGGTATGGTCAGATAGACTAGTGGTTAGAGTGGTGGGTCAGTAACTGGTATGGTCAGTTAGACTAGTGGTTAGAGTGGTGGGTCAGTAACTGGTATGGTCAGATAGACTAGTGGTTAGAGTGGTGGGTCAGTAACTGGTATGGTCAGATAGACTAGTGGTTAGAGTGGTGGTGGTCAGATAGACTAGTGGTTAGAGTGGTGGGTCAGTAACTGGTATGGTCAGATAGACTAGTGGTTAGAATGGTGGTGGTCAGTAACTGGTATGGTCAGGTAGACTAGTGGTTAGAGTGGTGGGTCAGTAACTGGTATGGTCAGATAGACTAGTGGTTAGAGTGTTGGGTCAGTAACTGGTATGGTCAGATAGACTAGTGGTTAGAGTGGTGGGTCAGTAACTGGTATGGTCAGATAGACTAGTGGTTAGAGTGTTGGGTCAGTAACTGGTATGGTCAGATAGACTAGTGGTTAGAGTGGTGGGTTAGTAACTGGTATGGTCAGTTAGACTAGTGGTTAGAGTGGTGGGTCAGTAACTGGTATGGTCAGATAGACTAGTGGTTAGAGTGGTGGGTCAGTAACTGGTATGGTCAGATAGACTAGTGGATAGAGTGGTGGTGGTCAGATAGACTAGTGGTTAGAGTGGTGGGTCAGTAACTGGTATGGTCAGATAGACTATTGGTTAGAATGGTGGTGGTCAGTAACTGGTATGGTCAGGTAGACTAGTGGTTAGAGTGGTGGTGGTCAGTAACTGGTATGGTCAGATAGACTAGTGGTTAGAGTGGTGGTGGTCAGTAACTGGTATGGTCAGATAGACTAGTGGTTAGAGTGTTGGGTCAGTAACTGGTATGGTCAGGTAGACTAGTGGTTAGAGTGTTGGGTCAGTAACTGGTATGGTCAGATAGACTAGTGGTTAGAGTGGTGGTGGTCAGATAGACTAGTGGTTAGAGTGGTGGGTCAGTAACTGGTATGGTCAGATAGACTAGTGGTTAGAGTGGTGGGTCAGTAACTGGTATGGTCAGATAGACTAGTGGTTAGAGTGGTGGTGGTCAGATAGACTAGTGGTTAGAGTGGTGGGTCAGTAACTGCTATGGTCAGATAGACTATTGGTTAGAGTGGTGGTGGTCAGTAACTGGTATGGTCAGGTAGACTAGTGGTTAGAGTGGTGGGTCAGTAACTGGTATGGTCAGATAGACTAGTGGTTAGACTGTGGTGGGTCAGTAACTGGTATGGTCAGATAGACTAGTGGTTAGAGTGCTGGGTCAGTAACTGGTATGGTCAGATAGAGTGGTTAGAGTGTGGGTCAGTAACTGGTATGGTCAGATAGACTAGTGGTTAGAGTGGTGGGTCAGTAACTGGTATGGTCAGGTAGACTAGTGGTTAGAGTGTTGGGTCAGTAACTGGTATGGTCAGATAGACTAGTGGTTAGAGTGGTGGTCAGTAACTGGTATGGTCAGATAGACTAGTAGTTAGAGTGGTGGGTCAGTAACTGGTATGGTCAGGTAGACTAGTGGTTAGAGTGTTGGGTCAGTAACTGGTATGGTCAGATAGACTAGTGGTTAGAGTGATGGGTCAGTAACTGGGTATGGTCAGATAGACTAGTGGTTAGAGTGGTGGGTCAGTAACTGGTATGGTCAGATAGACTAGTGGTTAGAGTGATGGGTCAGTAACTGGTATGGTCAGATAGACTAGTGGTTAGAGTGGTGGGTCAGTAACTGGTATGGTCAGATAGACTAGTGGTTAGACTGTTGGTGGGTCAGTAACTGGTATGGTCAGATAGACTAGTGGTTAGAGTGGTGGGTTAGTAACTGGTATGGTCAGTTAGACTAGTGGTTAGAGTGGTGGGTCAGTAACTGGTATGGTCAGATAGACTAGTGGTTAGAGTGGTGGGTCAGTAACTGGTATGGTCAGATAGACTAGTGGTTAGAGTGGTGGGTTAGTAACTGGTATGGTCAGATAGACTAGTGGTTAGAGTGGTGGGTCAGTAACTGGTATGGTCAGATAGACTAGTGGTTAGAGTGGTGGGTCAGTAACTGGTATGGTCAGATAGACTAGTGGTTAGAGTGGTGGTGGTCAGATAGACTAGTGGTTAGAGTGGTGGTGGTCAGTAACTGGTATGGTCAGATAGACTAGTGGTTAGAGTGGTGGGTCAGTAACTGGTATGGTCAGATAGACTAGTGGTTAGAGTGGTGGGTCAGTAACTGGTATGGTCAGATAGACTAGTGGTTAGAGTGGTGGTGGTCAGATAGACTAGTGGTTAGAGTGGTGGGTCAGTAACTGGTATGGTCAGATAGACTATTGGTTAGAGTGGTGGTGGTCAGTAACTGGTATGGTCAGGTAGACTAGTGGTTAGAGTGGTGGGTCAGTAACTGGTATGGTCAGATAGACTAGTGGTTAGACTGTTGGTGGGTCAGTAACTGGTATGGTCAGATAGACTAGTGGTTAGAGTGCTGGGTTAGTAACTGGTATGGTCAGATAGACGAGTGGTTAGAGTGTCGGGTCAGTAACTGGTATGGTCAGATAGACTAGTGGTTAGAGTGGTGGGTCAGTAACTGGTATGGTCAGGTAGACTAGTGGTTAGAGTGTTGGGTCAGTAACTGGTATGGTCAGATAGACTAGTGGTTAGAGTGATAGGTCAGTAACTGGTATGGTCAGATAGACTAGTAGTTAGAGTGGTGGGTCAGTAACTGGTATGGTCAGATAGACTAGTGGTTAGAGTGTTGGGTCAGTAACTGGTATGGTCAGATAGACTAGTGGTTAGAGTGATGGGTCAGTAACAGGTATGGTCAGATAGACTAGTGGTTAGAGTGGTGGGTCAGTAACTGGTATGGTCAGATAGACTAGTGGTTAGAGTGATGGGTCAGTAACTGGTATGGTCAGATAGACTAGTGGTTAGAGTGGTGGGTCAGTAACTGGTATGGTCAGATAGACTAGTGGTTAGACTGTTGGTGGGTCAGTAACTGGTATGGTCAGATAGACTAGTGGTTAGAGTGGTGGGTTAGTAACTGGTATGGTCAGTTAGACTAGTGGTTAGAGTGGTGGGTCAGTAACTGGTATGGTCAGATAGACTAGTGGTTAGAGTGGTGGGTCAGTAACTGGTATGGTCAGATAGACTAGTGGATAGAGTGGTGGTGGTCAGATAGACTAGTGGTTAGAGTGGTGGGTCAGTAACTGGTATGGTCAGATAGACTAGTGGTTAGAGTGGTGGGTCAGTAAGATAGACTGTGGTTATGGTCAGATAGACTAGTGGTTAGAGTGGTGGGTCAGTAACTGGTAACTGGTATGGTCAGATAGACTAGTGGTTAGAGTGGTGGGTCAGTAACTGGTATGGTCAGATAGACTAGTGGTTAGGGTGGTGGTCAGTAACTGGTATGGTCAGATAGACTAGTGGTTAGAGTGGTGGGTCAGTAACTGGTATGGTCAGATAGACTAGTGGTTAGAGTGGTGGGTCAGTAACTGGTATGGTCAGATAGACTAGTGGTTAGAGTGGTGGGTCAGTAACTGGTATGGTCAGATAGACTAGTGGTTAGAGTGGTGGGTCAGTAACTGTATGGTCAGATAGACTAGTGGTTAGAGTGGTGGGTTAGTAACTGGTATGGTCAGATAGACTAGTGGTTAGAGTGGTGGGTCAGTAACTGGTATGGTCAGATAGACTAGTGGTTAGAGTGGTGGGTCAGTAACTGGTATGGTCAGATAGACTAGTGGATAGAGTGGTGGTGGTCAGATAGACTAGTGGTTAGAGTGGTGGGTCAGTAACTGGTATGGTCAGATAGACTATTGGTTAGAATGGTGGTGGTCAGTAACTGGTATGGTCAGGTAGACTAGTGGTTAGAGTGGTGGTGGTCAGTAACTGGTATGGTCAGATAGACTAGTGGTTAGAGTGGTGGTGGTCAGTAACTGGTATGGTCAGATAGACTAGTGGTTAGAGTGTTGGGTCAGTAACTGGTATGGTCAGGTAGACTAGTGGTTAGAGTGTTGGGTCAGTAACTGGTATGGTCAGATAGACTAGTGGTTAGAGTGATAGGTCAGTAACTGGTATGGTCAGATAGACTAGTAGTTAGAGTGGTGGGTCAGTAACTGGTATGGTCAGGTAGACTAGTGGTTAGAGTGTTGGGTCAGTAACTGGTATGGTCAGATAGACTAGTGGTTAGAGTGATGGGTCAGTAACGGGTATGGTCAGATAGACTAGCGGTTAGAGTGGTGGGTCAGTAACTGGTATGGTCAGATAGACTAGTGGTTAGAGTGGTGGGTCAGTAACTGGTATGGTCAGATAGACTAGTGGTTAGAGTGGTGGGTCAGTAACTGGTATGGTCAGATAGACTAGTGGTTAGACTGTTGGTGGGTCAGTAACTGGTATGGTCAGATAGACTAGTGGTTAGAGTGGTGGGTTAGTAACTGGTATGGTCAGATAGACTAGTGGTTAGAGTGGTGGGTCAGTAACTGGTATGGTCAGATAGACTAGTGGTTAGAGTGGTGGGTCAGTAACTGGTATGGTCAGATAGACTAGTGGATAGAGTGGTGGTGGTCAGATAGACTAGTGGTTAGAGTGGTGGGTCAGTAACTGGTATGGTCAGATAGACTAGTGGTTAGACTGTTGGTGGGTCAGTAACTGGTATGGTCAGATAGACTAGTGGTTAGAGTGGTGGGTTAGTAACTGGTATGGTCAGTTAGACTAGTGGTTAGAGTGGTGGGTCAGTAACTGGTATGGTCAGATAGACTAGTGGTTAGAGTGGTGGGTCAGTAACTGGTATGGTCAGATAGACTAGTGGATAGAGTGGTGGTGGTCAGATAGACTAGTGGTTAGAGTGGTGGGTCAGTAACTGGTATGGTCAGATAGACTAGTGGTTAGAATGGTGGGGTCAGTAACTGGTATGGTCAGATAGACTAGTGGTTAGAGTGGTGGTGGTCAGTAACTGGTATGGTCAGATAGACTAGTGGTTAGAGTGTTGGGTCAGTAACTGGTATGGTCAGATAGACTAGTGGTTAGAGTGGTGGGTCAGTAACTGGTATGGTCAGATAGACTAGTGGTTAGAGTGGTGGGTCAGTAACTGGTATGGTCAGATAGACTAGTGGATAGAGTGGTGGTGGTCAGATAGACTAGTGGTTAGAGTGGTGGGTCAGTAACTGGTATGGTCAGATAGACTATTGGTTAGAATGGTGGTGGTCAGTAACTGGTATGGTCAGGTAGACTAGTGGTTAGAGTGGTGGTGGTCAGTAACTGGTATGGTCAGATAGACTAGTGGTTAGAGTGGTGGTGGTCAGTAACTGGTATGGTCAGATAGACTAGTGGTTAGAGTGTTGGGTCAGTAACTGGTATGGTATGGTCAGATAGACTAGTGGTTAGAGTGGTGGGTCAGTAACTGGTATGGTCAGATAGACTAGTGGTTAGAGTGGTGGGTTAGTAACTGGTATGGTCAGATAGACTAGTGGTTAGAGTGGTGGGTCAGTAACTGGTATGGTCAGATAGACTAGTGGTTAGAGTGGTGGGTCAGTAACTGGTATGGTCAGATAGACTAGTGGTTAGAGTGGTGGTGGTCAGATAGACTAGTGGTTAGAGTGGTGGTGGTCAGTAACTGGTATGGTCAGATAGACTAGTGGTTAGAGTGGTGGGTCAGTAACTGGTATGGTCAGATAGACTAGTGGTTAGAGTGGTGGGTCAGTAACTGGTATGGTCAGATAGACTAGTGGTTAGAGTGGTGGTGGTCAGATAGACTAGTGGTTAGAGTGGTGGGTCAGTAACTGGTATGGTCAGATAGACTATTGGTTAGAGTGGTGGTGGTCAGTAACTGGTATGGTCAGGTAGACTAGTGGTTAGAGTGGTGGGTCAGTAACTGGTATGGTCAGATAGACTAGTGGTTAGACTGTTGGTGGGTCAGTAACTGGTATGGTCAGATAGACTAGTGGTTAGAGTGATGGGTTAGTAACTGGTATGGTCAGATAGACGAGTGGTTAGAGTGTCGGGTCAGTAACTGGTATGGTCAGATAGACTAGTAGTTAGAGTGGTGGGTCAGTAACTGGTATGGTCAGGTAGACTAGTGGTTAGAGTGTTGGGTCAGTAACTGGTATGGTCAGATAGACTAGTGGTTAGAGTGATAGGTCAGTAACTGGTATGGTCAGATAGACTAGTAGTTAGAGTGGTGGGTCAGTAACTGGTATGGTCAGGTAGACTAGTGGTTAGAGTGTTGGGTCAGTAACTGGTATGGTCAGATAGACTAGTGGTTAGAGTGATGGGTCAGTAACGGGTATGGTCAGATAGACTAGTGGTTAGAGTGGTGGGTCAGTAACTGGTATGGTCAGATAGACTAGTGGTTAGAGTGGTTAGAGTGGGTCAGTAACTGGTATGGTCAGATAGACTAGTGGTTAGAGTGGTGGGTCAGTAACTGGTATGGTCAGATAGACTAGTGGTTAGACTGTTGGTGGGTCAGTAACTGGTATGGTCAGATAGACTAGTGGTTAGAGTGGTGGGTCAGTAACTGGTATGGTCAGATAGACTAGTGGTTAGAGTGGTGGGTCAGTAACTGGTATGGTCAGTAACTGGGATATGGTCAGATAGACTAGTGGTTAGAGTGGTGGGTCAGTAACTGGTATGGTCAGATAGACTATTGGTTAGAATGGTGGTGGTCAGTAACTGGTATGGTCAGGTAGACTAGTGGTTAGAGTGGTGGTGGTCAGTAACTGGTATGGTCAGATAGACTAGTGGTTAGAGTGGTGGTGGTCAGTAACTGGTATGGTCAGATAGACTAGTGGTTAGAGTGGTGGTGGTCAGTAACTGGTATGGTATGGTCAGATAGACTAGTGGTTAGAGTGGTGGGTCAGTAACTGGTATGGTCAGATAGACTAGTGGTTAGAGTGGTGGGTTAGTAACTGGTATGGTCAGAGAGACTAGTGGTTAGAGTGGTGGGTCAGTAACTGGTATGGTCAGATAGACTAGTGGTTAGAGTGGTGGGTCAGTAACTGGTATGGTCAGATAGACTAGTGGTTAGAGTGGTGGTGGTCAGATAGACTAGTGGTTAGAGTGGTGGTGGTCAGTAACTGGTATGGTCAGATAGACTAGTGGTTAGAGTGGTGGGTCAGTAACTGGTATGGTCAGATAGACTAGTGGTTAGAGTGGTGGGTCAGTAACTGGTATGGTCAGATAGACTAGTGGTTAGAGTGGTGGTGGTCAGATAGACTAGTGGTTAGAGTGGTGGGTCAGTAACTGGTATGGTCAGATAGACTATTGGTTAGAGTGGTGGTGGTCAGTAACTGGTATGGTCAGGTAGACTAGTGGTTAGAGTGGTGGGTCAGTAACTGGTATGGTCAGATAGACTAGTGGTTAGACTGTTGGTGGGTCAGTAACTGGTATGGTCAGATAGACTAGTGGTTAGAGTGCTGGGTTAGTAACTGGTATGGTCAGATAGACGAGTGGTTAGAGTGTCGGGTCAGTAACTGGTATGGTCAGATAGACTAGTAGTTAGAGTGGTGGGTCAGTAACTGGTATGGTCAGGTAGACTAGTGGTTAGAGTGTTGGGTCAGTAACTGGTATGGTCAGATAGACTAGTGGTTAGAGTGATAGGTCAGTAACTGGTATGGTCAGATAGACTAGTAGTTAGAGTGGTGGGTCAGTAACTGGTATGGTCAGGTAGACTAGTGGTTAGAGTGTTGGGTCAGTAACTGGTATGGTCAGATAGACTAGTGGTTAGAGTGATGGGTCAGTAACGGGTATGGTCAGATAGACTAGCGGTTAGAGTGGTGGGTCAGTAACTGGTATGGTCAGATAGACTAGTGGTTAGAGTGATGGGTCAGTAACTGGTATGGTCAGATAGACTAGTGGTTAGAGTGGTGGGTCAGTAACTGGTATGGTCAGATAGACTAGTGGTTAGACTGTTGGTGGGTCAGTAACTGGTATGGTCAGATAGACTAGTGGTTAGAGTGGTGGGTTAGTAACTGGTATGGTCAGTTAGACTAGTGGTTAGAGTGGTGGGTCAGTAACTGGTATGGTCAGATAGACTAGTGGTTAGAGTGGTGGGTCAGTAACTGGTATGGTCAGATAGACTAGTGGATAGAGTGGTGGTGGTCAGATAGACTAGTGGTTAGAGTGGTGGGTCAGTAACTGGTATGGTCAGATAGACTAGTGGTTAGACTGTTGGTGGGTCAGTAACTGGTATGGTCAGATAGACTAGTGGTTAGAGTGGTGGGTTAGTAACTGGTATGGTCAGTTAGACTAGTGGTTAGAGTGGTGGGTCAGTAACTGGTATGGTCAGATAGACTAGTGGTTAGAGTGGTGGGTCAGTAACTGGTATGGTCAGATAGACTAGTGGATAGAGTGGTGGTGGTCAGATAGACTAGTGGTTAGAGTGGTGGGTCAGTAACTGGTATGGTCAGATAGACTATTGGTTAGAATGGTGGTGGTCAGTAACTGGTATGGTCAGGTAGACTAGTGGTTAGAGTGGTGGTGGTCAGTAACTGGTATGGTCAGATAGACTAGTGGTTAGAGTGTTGGGTCAGTAACTGGTATGGTATGGTCAGATAGACTAGTGGTTAGAGTGGTGGGTCAGTAACTGGTATGGTCAGATAGACTAGTGGTTAGAGTGTTGGGTCAGTAACTGGTATGGTCAGATAGACTAGTGGTTAGAGTGGTGGGTTAGTAACTGGTATGGTCAGTTAGACTAGTGGTTAGAGTGGTGGGTCAGTAACTGGTATGGTCAGATAGACTAGTGGTTAGAGTGGTGGGTCAGTAACTGGTATGGTCAGATAGACTAGTGGATAGAGTGGTGGTGGTCAGATAGACTAGTGGTTAGAGTGGTGGGTCAGTAACTGGTATGGTCAGATAGACTATTGGTTAGAATGGTGGTGGTCAGTAACTGGTATGGTCAGGTAGACTAGTGGTTAGAGTGGTGGTGGTCAGTAACTGGTATGGTCAGATAGACTAGTGGTTAGAGTGGTGGTGGTCAGTAACTGGTATGGTCAGATAGACTAGTGGTTAGAGTGTTGGGTCAGTAACTGGTATGGTCAGGTAGAACTAGTGGTTAGAGTGGTGGGTCAGTAACTGGTATGGTCAGATAGACTAGTGGTTAGAGTGGTGGGTTAGTAACTGGTATGGTCAGATAGACTAGTGGTTAGAGTGGTGGGTCAGTAACTGGTATGGTCAGATAGACTAGTGGTTAGAGTGGTGGGTCAGTAACTGGTATGGTCAGATAGACTAGTGGTTAGAGTGGTGGTGGTCAGATAGACTAGTGGTTAGAGTGGTGGTGGTCAGTAACTGGTATGGTCAGATAGACTAGTGGTTAGAGTGGTGGGTCAGTAACTGGTATGGTCAGATAGACTAGTGGTTAGAGTGGTGGGTCAGTAACTGGTATGGTCAGATAGACTAGTGGTTAGAGATAGACTAGTGGTTAGAGTGGTGGGTCAGTAACTGGTATGGTCAGATAGACTATTGGTTAGAGTGGTGGTGGTCAGTAACTGGTATGGTCAGGTAGACTAGTGGTTAGAGTGGTGGGTCAGTAACTGGTATGGTCAGATAGACTAGTGGTTAGACTGTTGGTGGGTCAGTAACTGGTATGGTCAGATAGACTAGTGGTTAGAGTGATGGGTTAGTAACTGGTATGGTCAGATAGACGAGTGGTTAGAGTGTCGGGTCAGTAACTGGTATGGTCAGATAGACTAGTAGTTAGAGTGGTGGGTCAGTAACTGGTATGGTCAGGTAGACTAGTGGTTAGAGTGTTGGGTCAGTAACTGGTATGGTCAGATAGACTAGTGGTTAGAGTGATAGGTCAGTAACTGGTATGGTCAGATAGACTAGTAGTTAGAGTGGTGGGTCAGTAACTGGTATGGTCAGATAGACTAGTGGTTAGAGTGGTGGGTCAGTAACTGGTATGGTCAGATAGACTAGTGGTTAGAGTGATGGGTCAGTAACTGGTATGGTCAGATAGACTAGTGGTTATGAGTGGTGGGTCAGTAACTGGTATGGTCAGATAGACTAGTGGTTAGAGTGATGGGTCAGTAACTGGTATGGTCAGATAGACTAGTGGTTAGAGTGGTGGGTCAGTAACTGGTATGGTCAGATAGACTAGTGGTTAGACTGTTGGTGGGTCAGTAACTGGTATGGTCAGATAGACTAGTGGTTAGAGTGGTGGGTTAGTAACTGGTATGGTCAGTTAGACTAGTGGTTAGAGTGGTGGGTCAGTAACTGGTATGGTCAGATAGACTAGTGGTTAGAGTGGTGGGTCAGTAACTGGTATGGTCAGATAGACTAGTGGATTGGTGGTGGTCAGATAGACTAGTGGTTAGGTGGTGGGTCAGTAACTGGTATGGTCAGATAGACTAGTGGTTAGACTGTTGGTGGGTCAGTAACTGGTATGGTCAGATAGACTAGTGGTTAGAGTGGTGGGTTAGTAACTGGTATGGTCAGATAGACTAGTGGTTAGTAACTGGTATGGTGGTGATAGACTAGTGGTTAGAGTGGTGGGTCAGTAACTGGTATGGTCAGATAGACTAGTGGTTAGAGTGGTGGGTCAGTAACTGGTATGGTCAGATAGACTAGTGGTTAGAGTGGTGGTGGTCAGATAGACTAGTGGTTAGAGTGGTGGTCAGTAACTGGTATGGTCAGATAGACTAGTGGTTAGACTGTTGGTGGGTCAGTAACTGGTATGGTCAGATAGACTAGTGGTTAGAGTGGTGGGTTAGTAACTGGTATGGTCAGTTAGACTAGTGGTTAGAGTGGTGGGTCAGTAACTGGTATGGTCAGATAGACTAGTGGTTAGAGTGGTGGGTCAGTAACTGGTATGGTCAGATAGACTAGTGGATAGAGTGGTGGTGGTCAGATAGACTAGTGGTTAGAGTGGTGGGTCAGTAACTGGTATGGTCAGATAGACTAGTGGTTAGAGTGGTGGTGGTCAGTAACTGGTATGGTCAGGTAGACTAGTGGTTAGAGTGGTGGTGGTCAGTAACTGGTATGGTCAGATAGACTAGTGGTTAGAGTGGTGGGTCAGTAACTGGTATGGTATGGTCAGATAGACTAGTGGTTAGAGTGGTGGGTCAGTAACTGGTATGGTCAGATAGACTAGTGGTTAGAGTGGTGGGTCAGTAACTGGTATGGTCAGATAGACTAGTGGTTAGAGTGGTGGGTTAGTAACTGGTATGGTCAGATAGACTAGTGGTTAGAGTGGTGGGTCAGTAACTGGTATGGTCAGATAGACTAGTGGTTAGAGTGGTGGGTCAGTAACTGGTATGGTCAGATAGACTAGTGGTTAGAGTGGTGGTGGTCAGAGATAGACTAGTGGTTAGAGTGGTGGGTCAGTAACTGGTATGGTCAGATAGACTAGTGGTTAGAGTGGTGGTGGTCAGTAACTGGTATGGTCAGATAGACTAGTGGTTAGAGTGGTGGTCAGTAACTGGTATGGTCAGATAGACTAGTGGTTAGAGTGGTGGTGGTCAGTAACTGGTATGGTCAGATAGACTAGTGGTTAGAGTGGTGGGTCAGTAACTGGTATGGTCAGATAGACTAGTGGTTAGAGTGGTGGGTCAGTAACTGGTATGGTCAGATAGACTAGTGGTTAGAGTGATAGGTCAGTAACTGGTATGGTCAGATAGACTAGTAGTTAGAGTGGTGGGTCAGTAACTGGTATGGTCAGGTAGACTAGTGGTTAGAGTGTTGGGTCAGTAACTGGTATGGTCAGATAGACTAGTGGTTAGAGTGATGGGTCAGTAACGGGTATGGTCAGATAGACTAGTGGTTAGAGTGGTGGGTCAGTAACTGGTATGGTCAGATAGACTAGTGGTTAGAGTGATGGGTCAGTAACTGGTATGGTCAGATAGACTAGTGGTTAGAGTGGTGGGTCAGTAACTGGTATGGTCAGATAGACTAGTGGTTAGACTGTTGGTGGGTCAGTAACTGGTATGGTCAGATAGACTAGTGGTTAGAGTGGTGGGTTAGTAACTGGTATGGTCAGTTAGACTAGTGGTTAGAGTGGTGGGTCAGTAACTGGTATGGTCAGATAGACTAGTGGTTAGAGTGGTGGGTCAGTAACTGGTATGGTCAGATAGACTAGTGGATAGAGTGGTGGTGGTCAGATAGACTAGTGGTTAGAGTGGTGGGTCAGTAACTGGTATGGTCAGATAGACTAGTGGTTAGACTGTTGGTGGGTCAGTAACTGGTATGGTCAGATAGACTAGTGGTTAGAGTGGTGGGTTAGTAACTGGTATGGTCAGTTAGACTAGTGGTTAGAGTGGTGGGTCAGTAACTGGTATGGTCAGATAGACTAGTGGTTAGAGTGGTGGGTCAGTAACTGGTATGGTCAGATAGACTAGTGGATAGAGTGGTGGTGGTCAGATAGACTAGTGGTTAGAGTTGTGGGTCAGTAACTGGTATGGTCAGATAGACTATTGGTTAGAATGGTGGTGGTCAGTAACTGGTATGGTCAGATAGACTAGTGGTTAGAGTGGTGGGGTCAGTAACTGGTATGGTCAGATAGACTAGTGGTTAGAGTGTTGGGTCAGTAACTGGTATGGTCAGATAGACTAGTGGTTAGAGTGGTGGGTCAGTAACTGGTATGGTCAGATAGACTAGTGGTTAGAGTGTTGGGTCAGTAACTGGTATGGTCAGATAGACTAGTGGTTAGAGTGGTGGGTCAGTAACTGGTATGGTCAGATAGACTAGTGGTTAGAGTGGTGGGTCAGTAACTGGTATGGTCAGATATGGTCAGATAGACTAGTGGTTAGAGTGGTGGGTCAGTAACTGGTATGGTCAGATAGACTAGTGGTTAGAGTGGTGGGTCAGTAACTGGTATGGTCAGATAGACTAGTGGTTAGAGTGGTGGTTTCAGTAACTGGTATGGTCAGATAGACTAGTGGTTAGAGTGGTTGGGTCAGTAACTGGTATGGTGGGTCAGTAACTGGTATGGTCAGATAGACTAGTGGTTAGAGTGGTGGGTCAGTAACTGGTATGGTCAGATAGACTAGTGGTTAGAGTGGTGGGTCAGTAACTGGTATGGTCAGATAGACTAGTGGTTAGAGTGGTGGGTCAGTAACTGGTATGGTCAGATAGACTAGTGGTTAGAGTGGTGGTGGTCTGATAGACTAGTGGTTAGAGTGGTGGGTCAGTAACTGGTATGGTCAGATAGACTAGTGGTTAGAGTGGTGGGTCAGTAACTGGTATGGTCAGGTAGACTAGTGGTAGTGGTTAGGTGGTAACTGGGTCAGTGGTTGGTTAGAGTGGTGGGTCAGTAACTGGTATGGTCAGATAGACTAGTGGTTAGAGTGGTGGGTCAGTAACTGGTATGGTCAGATAGACTAGTGGTTAGAGTGGTGGTGGTCAGATAGACTAGTGGTTAGAGTGGTGGTGGTCAGTAACTGGTATGGTCAGATAGACTAGTGGTTAGAGTGGTGGGTCAGTAACTGGTATGGTCAGATAGACTAGTGGTTAGAGTGGTGGGTCAGTAACTGGTATGGTCAGATAGACTAGTGGTTAGAGTGGTGGTGGTCTGATAGACTAGTGGTTAGAGTGGTGGGTCAGTAACTGGTATGGTCAGATAGACTAGTGGTTAGAGTGGTCAGGTATGGTCAGATAGACTAGTGGTTAGAGTGGTGGGTCAGTAACTGGTATGGTCAGATAGACTAGTGGTTAGAGTGGTGGGTCAGTAACTGGTATGGTCAGATAGACTAGTGGTTAGAGTGTTGGGTCAGTAACTGGTAGACTAGTGGTATGGTCAGATAGACTAGTGGTTAGAGTGGTGGGTCAGTAACTGGTATGGTCAGATAGACTAGTGGTTAGAGTGGTGGGTCAGTAACTGGTATGGTCAGATAGACTAGTGGTTAGAGTGGTGGGTCAGTAACTGGTATGGTCAGATAGACTAGTGGTTAGAGTGGTGGGTCAGTAACTGGTATGGTCAGATAGACTAGTGGTTAGAGTGGTGGGTCAGTAACTGGTATGGTCAGATAGACTAGTGGTTAGAGTGGTGGGTCAGTAACTGGTATGGTCAGATAGACTAGTGGTTAGAGTGGTGGGTCAGTAACTGGTATGGTCAGATAGACTAGTGGTTAGAGTGGTGGGTCAGTAACTGGTATGGTCAGATAGACTAGTAGTTAGAGTGTTGGGTCAGTAACTGGTATGGTCAGATAGACTAGTAGTTAGAGTGGTGGGTCAGTAACTGATATGGTCAGATAGACTAGTGGTTAGAATGGTGGTGGTCAGTAACTGGTATGGTCAGGTAGACTAGTGGTTAGAGTGGTGGTGGTCAGTAACTGGTATGGTCAGATAGACTAGTGGTTAGAGTGTTGGGTCAGTAACTGGTATGGTATGGTCAGATAGACTAGTGGTTAGAGTGGTGGGTCAGTAACTGGTATGGTCAGATAGACTAGTGGTTAGAGTGTTGGGTCAGTAACTGGTATGGTCAGATAGACTAGTGGTTAGAGTGGTGGGTCAGTAACTGGTATGGTCAGATAGACTAGTGGTTAGAGTGGTGGTTTCAGTAACTGGTATGGTCAGATAGACTAGTGGTTAGAGTGGTGGGTCAGTAACTGGTATGGTCAGATAGACTAGTGGTTAGAGTGGTGGGTCAGTAACTGGTATGGTCAGATAGACTAGTGGTTAGAGTGGTGGTTTCAGTAACTGGTATGGTCAGATAGACTAGTGGTTAGAGTGTTGGGTCAGTAACTGGTATGGTATGATCAGATAGACTAGTGGTTAGAGTGGTGGGTCAGTAACTGGTATGGTCAGATAGACTAGTGGTTAGAGTGGTGGGTCAGTAACTGGTATGGTCAGATAGACTAGTGGTTAGAGTGGTGGTGGTCAGTAACTGGTATGGTCAGATAGACTAGTGGTTAGAGTGGTGGGTCAGTAACTGGTATGGTCAGATAGACTAGTGGTTAGAGTGGTGGGTCAGTAACTGGTATGGTCAGATAGACTAGTGGTTAGAGTGGTGGTGGTGGTCAGATAGACTAGTGGTTAGAGTGGTGGTAACTGGTCAGTAACTGGTATGGTCAGATAGACTAGTGGTTAGAGTGGTGGGTCAGTAACTGGTATGGTCAGATAGACTAGTGGTTAGAGTGGTGGGTCAGTAACTGGTATGGTCAGATAGACTAGTGGTTATGGTCAGGTAGACTAGTGGTTAGAGTGTTGGGTCAGTAACTGGTATGGTCAGATAGACTAGTGGTTAGAGTGGTGGGTCAGTAACTGGTATGGTCAGATAGACTAGTGGTTAGAGTGGTGGGTCAGTAACTGGTATGGTCAGATAGACTAGTGGTTAGAGTGGTGGGTCAGTAACTGGTATGGTCAGATAGACTAGTGGTTAGAGTGGTGGGTCAGTAACTGTGGTATGGTCAGATAGACTAGTGGTTAGAGTGGTGGGTCAGTAACTGGTATGGTCAGATAGACTAGTGGTTAGAGTGGTGGGTCAGTAACTGGTATGGTCAGATAGACTAGTGGTTAGAGTGGTGGGTCAGTAACTGGTATGGTCAGATAGACTAGTGGTTAGAGTGGTGGGTCAGTAACTGGTATGGTCAGATAGACTAGTGGTTAGAGTGGTGGGTCAGTAACTGGTATGGTCAGATAGACTAGTGGTTAGAGTGGTGGGTCAGTAACTGGTATGGTCAGATAGACTAGTGGTTAGAGTGGTGGGTCAGTAACTGGTATGGTCAGATAGACTAGTGGTTAGACTGTTGGTGGGTCAGTAACTGGTATGGTCAGATAGACTAGTGGTTAGAGTGGTGGGTTAGTAACTGGTATGGTCAGTTAGACTAGTGGTTAGAGTGGTGGGTCAGTAACTGGTATGGTCAGATAGACTAGTGGTTAGAGTGGTGGGTCAGTAACTGGTATGGTCAGATAGACTAGTGGATAGAGTGGTGGTGGTCAGATAGACTAGTGGTTAGAGTTGTGGGTCAGTAACTGGTATGGTCAGATAGACTATTGGTTAGAATGGTGGTGGTCAGTAACTGGTATGGTCAGGTAGACTAGTGGTTAGAGTGGTGGTCAGTAACTGGTATGGTCAGATAGACTAGTGGTTAGAGTGTTGGGTCAGTAACTGGTATGGTATGGTCAGATAGACTAGTGGTTAGAGTGGTGGGTCAGTAACTGGTATGGTCAGATAGACTAGTGGTTAGAGTGTTGGGTCAGTAACTGGTATGGTCAGATAGACTAGTGGTTAGAGTGGTGGGTCAGTAACTGGTATGGTCAGATAGACTAGTGGTTAGAGTGGTGGTTTCAGTAACTGGTATGGTCAGATAGACTAGTGGTTAGAGTGGTGGGTCAGTAACTGGTATGGTCAGATAGACTAGTGGTTAGAGTGGTGGGTCAGTAACTGGTATGGTCAGATAGACTAGTGGTTAGAGTGGTGGTTTCAGTAACTGGTATGGTCAGATAGACTAGTTGTTAGAGTGTTGGGTCAGTAACTGGTATGGTATGATCAGATAGACTAGTGGTTAGAGTGGTGGGTCAGTAACTGGTATGGTCAGATAGACTAGTGGTTAGAGTCGTGGGTCAGTAACTGGTATGGTCAGATAGACTAGTGGTTAGACTGTTGGTGGGTCAGTAACTGGTATGGTCAGATAGACTAGTGGTTAGAGTGGTGGTGGTCAGATAGACTAGTGGTTAGAGTGGTGGGTCAGTAACTGGTATGGTCAGATAGACTATTGGTTAGAGTGGTGGTGGTCAGTAACTGGTATGGTCAGGTAGACTAGTGGTTAGAGTGGTGGGTCAGTGGTTAGAGTCTTGGGTCAGTAACTGGTATGGTCAGATAGACTAGTGGTTAGAGTGGTGGGTCAGTAACTGGTATGGTCAGATAGACTAGTGGTTAGAGTGGTGGTGGTCAGATAGACTAGTGGTTAGAGTGGTGGTGGTCAGTAACTGGTATGGTCAGATAGACTAGTGGTTAGAGTGGTGGGTCAGTAGACTAGTGGTTAGAGTGGTGGGTCAGTAACTGGTATGGTCAGATAGACTAGTGGTTAGAGTGGTGGGTCAGTAACTGGTATGGTCAGATAGACTAGTGGTTAGTAACTGGTGGTGGTCAGATAGACTAGTGGTTAGAGTGGTGGGTCAGTAACTGGTATGGTCAGATAGACTAGTGGTTAGAGTGGTGGTGGTCAGTAACTAGTGGTTAGAGTAGTAACTGGTATGGTCAGATAGACTAGTGGTTAGAGTGGTGGTGGTCAGTAACTGGTATGGTCAGATAGACTAGTGGTTAGAGTGTTGGGTCAGTAACTGGTATGGTATGGTCAGATAGACTAGTGGTTAGAGTGGTGGGTCAGTAACTGGTATGGTCAGATAGACTAGTGGTTAGAGTGTTGGGTCAGATAGACTAGTGGTTAGAGTGGTGGGTCAGTAACTGGTCAGATAGACTAGTGGTTAGAGTGGTGGGTCAGTAACTGGTATGGTCAGATAGACTAGTTGTTAGAGTGTTGGGTCAGTAACTGATATGGTCAGATAGACTAGTGGTTAGAATGGTGGTGGTCAGTAACTGGTATGGTCAGGTAGACTAGTGGTTAGAGTGGTGGTGGTCAGTAACTGGTATGGTCAGATAGACTAGTGGTTAGAGTGTTGGGTCAGTAACTGGTATGGTATGGTCAGATAGACTAGTGGTTAGAGTGGTGGGTCAGTAACTGGTATGGTCAGATAGACTAGTGGTTAGAGTGTTGGGTCAGTAACTGGTATGGTCAGATAGACTAGTGGTTAGAGTGGTGGGTCAGTAACTGGTATGGTCAGATAGACTAGTGGTTAGAGTGGTGGTTTCAGTAACTGGTATGGTCAGATAGACTAGTGGTTAGAGTGGTGGGTCAGTAACTGGTATGGTCAGATAGACTAGTGGTTAGAGTGGTGGGTCAGTAACTGGTATGGTCAGATAGACTAGTGGTTAGAGTGGTGGTTTCAGTAACTGGTATGGTCAGATAGACTAGTTGTTAGAGTGTTGGGTCAGTAACTGGTATGGTATGATCAGATAGACTAGTGGTTAGAGTGGTGGGTCAGTAACTGGTATGGTCAGATAGACTAGTGGTTAGAGTGGTGGGTCAGTAACTGGTATGGTCAGATAGACTAGTGGTTAGACTGTTGGTGGGTCAGTAACTGGTATGGTCAGTTAGACTAGTGGTTAGAGTGGTGGGTCAGTAACTGGTATGGTCAGATAGACTAGTGGTTAGAGTGGTGGGTCAGTAACTGGTATGGTCAGATAGACTAGTGGATAGAGTGGTGGTGGTCAGATAGACTAGTGGTTAGAGTGGTGGTCAGTAACTGGTATGGTCAGATAGACTAGTAGTTAGAGTGGTGGGTCAGTAACTGGTATGGTCAGGTAGACTAGTGGTTAGAGTGGTGGGTCAGTAACTGGTATGGTCAGGTAGACTAGTGGTTAGAGTGTTGGGTCAGTAACTGGTATGGTCAGATAGACTAGTGGTTAGAGTGATGGGTCAGTAACGGGTATGGTCAGATAGACTAGTGGTTAGAGTTTTGGGTCAGTAACTGGTATGGTCAGATAGACTAGTGGTTAGAGTGGTGGGTCAGTAACTGGTATGGTCAGATAGACTAGTGGTTAGAGTGTTGGGTCAGTAACTGGTATGGTCAGAGAGACTAGTGGTTAGAGTGGTGGGTCAGTAACTGGTATGGTCAGATAGACTAGTGGTTAGAGTGATGGGTCAGTAACTGGTATGGTCAGATAGACTAGTGGTTAGAGTGGTGGGTCAGTAACTGGTATGGTCAGATATACTAGTGGTTAGACTGTTGGTGGGTCAGTAACTGGTATGGTCAGATAGACTAGTGGTTAGAGTGGTGGGTTAGTAACTGGTATGGTCAGTTAGACTAGTGGTTAGAGTGGTGGGTCAGTAACTGGTATGGTCAGATAGACTAGTGGTTAGAGTGGTGGGTCAGTAACTGGTATGGTCAGATAGACTAGTGGATAGAGTGGTGGTGGTCAGATAGACTAGTGGTTAGAGTGGTGGGTCAGTAACTGGTATGGTCAGATAGACTATTGGTTAGAATGGTGGTGGTCAGTAACTGGTATGGTCAGGTAGACTAGTGGTTAGAGTGGTGGTGGTCAGTAACTGGTATGGTCAGATAGACTAGTGGTTAGAGTGGTGGTGGTCAGTAACTGGTATGGTCAGATAGACTAGTGGTTAGAGTGTTGGGTCAGTAACTGGTATGGTATGGTCAGATAGACTAGTGGTTAGAGTGGTGGGTCAGTAACTGGTATGGTCAGATAGACTAGTGGATAGAGTGGTGGTGGTCAGATAGACTAGTGGTTAGAGTGGTGGTCAGTAACTGGTATGGTCAGATAGACTAGTAGTTAGAGTGGTGGGTCAGTAACTGGTATGGTCAGGTAGACTAGTGGTTAGAGTGGTGGGTCAGTAACTGGTATGGTCAGGTAGACTAGTGGTTAGAGTGTTGGGTCAGTAACTGGTATGGTCAGATAGACTAGTGGTTAGAGTGATGGGTCAGTAACGGGTATGGTCAGATAGACTAGTGGTTAGAGTTTTGGGTCAGTAACTGGTATGGTCAGATAGACTAGTGGTTAGAGTGGTGGGTCAGTAACTGGTATGGTCAGATAGACTAGTGGTTAGAGTGTTGGGTCAGTAACTGGTATGGTCAGAGAGACTAGTGGTTAGAGTGGTGGGTCAGTAACTGGTATGGTCAGATAGACTAGTGGTTAGAGTGATGGGTCAGTAACTGGTATGGTCAGATAGACTAGTGGTTAGAGTGGTGGGTCAGTAACTGGTATGGTCAGATAGACTAGTGGTTAGACTGTTGGTGGGTCAGTAACTGGTATGGTCAGATAGACTAGTGGTTAGAGTGGTGGGTTAGTAACTGGTATGGTCAGTTAGACTAGTGGTTAGAGTGGTGGGTCAGTAACTGGTATGGTCAGATAGACTAGTGGTTAGAGTGGTGGGTCAGTAACTGGTATGGTCAGATAGACTAGTGGATAGAGTGGTGGTGGTCAGATAGACTAGTGGTTAGAGTGGTGGGTCAGTAACTGGTATGGTCAGATAGACTATTGGTTAGAATGGTGGTGGTCAGTAACTGGTATGGTCAGGTAGACTAGTGGTTAGAGTGGTGGTGGTCAGTAACTGGTATGGTCAGATAGACTAGTGGTTAGAGTGGTGGTGGTCAGTAACTGGTATCTCTGGTTTGAAAACCTGACCCGTCAAGGTAAAAGTCTGTCGATGTGCCCTTAAGCAAGACACTTACATCTAATTTGCTCCATGGTCACCAGACTACTACGACCCTGTACAACAACACCTATCATACTACTATGACTGACCCTGTACAACAACACCTATCATCCTACTATGACTGACCCTGTACAACAACACCTATCATACTACTATGACTGACCCTGTACAACAACACCTATCATACTACTATGACTGACCCTGTACAACAACACCTATCATACTACTGTGACTGACCCTGTACAACAACACCTATCATCCTACTATGACTGACCCTGTACAACAACACCTATCATACTACTATGACTGACCCTGTAAAACAACACCTATCATACTACTATGACTGACCCTGTAAAACAACACCTATCACACTACTATGACTGACCCTGTAAAACAACACATTTCACTGAACCAATCTGATGTCTGTGACAATAAAACACTTTAAAAGCTAACCAACATGAAGAAAATGACTTCTAGTTAGAGATGAGGATTCCTGTTAACACAGCCTGCTACAAGCAGGAAACAAGTTATGGACGAACCAGAAATGTGACATGTCTGTTTGACAGTTACCCTGAAAGATGCATGTGTGAACTATCTTGTCATGTCTTTGGCTAACCACATTGGAACATTCTAGTCTTGAAGGACATGAACTGGCAGAACAGCTTTCAGCAAAGTATGGAGTCATTGTTTTCAGGATGTTGTAACCATGCCGATGGGAGGGACAGGAGGCAGACTAAATGCAAGGCCAGCCACCTGAACTACTGTCCTACAAAGACAAACAGCCACCTGAACTACTGTCCTACAAAGACAAACAGCCACCTGAACTACTGTCCTACAAAGACAAACAGCCAACTGAACTACTGTCCTACAAAGACAAACAGCCACCTGAACTACTGTCCTACAGAGACAAACAGCCACCTGAACTACTGTCCTACAGAGACAAACAGCCACCTGAACTACTGTCCTACAGAGACAAAAAGCCACCTGAACTACTGTACTACAAAGACAAACAGCATCTACACAAACAGCCACCTGAACTACTGTCCTATAAAGACAAACAGCATCTACACAAACAGCCACCTGAACCACTGTCCTACAAAGACAAACAGCCACCTGAACTACTGTCCTACAGAGACAAACAGCATCTACACAAACAGCCACCTGAACTACTGTCCTACAAAGACAAACAGCCACCTGAACTACTGTCCTACAAAGACAAACAGCCACCTGAACTACTGTCCTACAAAGACAAACAGCCACCTGAACTACTGTCCTACAAAGACAAACAGCCACCTGAACTACTGTCCTACAACGACACCGTGACCACTGATCTGACCTTTGACCCCTAAGTACTGATACTACACTCTGCCTTGGTCTGACCTTAAACAGCTGTCTGGGTAATGAAACAGCAAAGTACAGCATCTAGAAATCTAAATGTGTTGATCCAGATTTATTGTTGTTTTTCTATTTGATGGAAACACTTTGAGTTCTAACTACATTCCAACTGTATTTAATGGTGTTATGTAGTTGTGCTGTCATGTTGTATTGTAGTAACCATCAACTGTATTTAATGGTGTTATGTAGTTGTGGTGTCATGTTGTATTGTAGTAACCATCAACTGTATTTAATGGTGTTATGTAGTTGTGGTGTCATGTTGTATTGTAGTAACCCTCAACTGTATTTAATGGAGTTATGTAGTTGTGTTGTCATGTTGTATTGTAGTAACCCTCAACTGTATTTAATGGTGTTATGTAGTTGTGTTGTCATGTTGTCATGTTGTATTGTAGTAACCCTCAACTGTATTTAATGGTGTTATGTAGTTGTGTTGTCATGTTGTATTGTAGTAACCCTCAACTGTATTTAATGGTGTTATGTAGTTGTGTTGTCATGTTGTATTGTAGTAACCCTCAACTGTATTTAATGGTGTTATGTAGTT
This sequence comes from Oncorhynchus nerka, assembly GCF_034236695.1. NCBI lineage: Eukaryota > Metazoa > Chordata > Actinopteri > Salmoniformes > Salmonidae > Oncorhynchus > Oncorhynchus nerka. The sequence goes on along the minus strand of NW_027040316.1, from coordinate 93,773 downwards.
GTGTTGTCATGTTGTATTGTAGTAACCCTCAACTGTATTTAATGGTGTTATGTAGTTGTGTTGTCACTATGTGAATGTTGTATTGTAGTAACCCTCAACTGTATTTAATGGTGTTATGTAGTTGTGTTGTCATGTTGTATTGTAGTAACCCTCAATTGTATTTAATGGTGTTATGTAGTTGTGTTGTCATGTTGTATTGTAGTAACCCTCAACTGTATTTAATGGTGTTATGTAGTTGTGTTGTCATGTTGTATTGTAGTAACCCTCAACTGTATTTAATGGTGTTATGTAGTTGTGTTGTCATGTTGTATTGTAGTAACCCTCAACTGTATTTAATGGTGTTATGTAGTTGTGTTGTCATGTTGTATTGTAGTAACCCTCAACTGTATTTAATGGTGTTATGTAGTTGTGTTGTCATGTTGTATTGTAGTAACCCTCAACTGTATTTAATGGTGTTATGTAGTTGTGTTGTCATGTTGTATTGTAGTAACCCTCAACTGTATTTAATGGTGTTATGTAGTTATGTTCTATTGTAGTAGCCCTCAACTGTATTTAATGGTGTTATGTAGTTGTGTTGTCATGTTGTATTGTAGTAACCCTCAACTGTATTTAATGGTGTTATGTAGTTGTGTTGTCATGTTGTATTGTAGTAACCCTCAACTGTATTTAATGGTGTTATGTAGTTGTGTTGTCATGTTGTATTGTAGTAACCCTCAACTGTATTTAATGGTGTTATGTAGTTGTGTTGTCATGTTGTCATGTTGTATTGTAGTAACCCTCAACTGTATTTAATGGTGTTATGTAGTTGTGTTGTTATGTTGTATTGTAGTAACCCTCAACTGTATTTAATGGTGTTATGTAGTTGTGTTGTCATGTTGTATTGTAGTAACCCTCAACTGTATTTAATGGTGTTGTGTAGTTATGTTGTCATGTTGTATTGTAGTAACCCTCAACTGTATTTAATGGTGTTATGTAGTTGTGTTGTCATGTTGTATTGTAGTAACCCTCAACTGTATTTAATGGTGTTATGTAGTTGTGTTGTCATGTTGTCATGTTGTATTGTAGTAGCCCTCAACTGTATTTAATGGTGTTATGTAGTTGTGTTGTCATGTTGTATTGTAGTAACCCTCAACTGTATTTAATGGTGTTATGTAGTTGTGTTGTCATGTTGTATTGTAGTAACCCTCAACTGTATTTCATGGTGTTATGTAGTTGTGTTGTCATGTTGTATTGTAGTAACCCTCAACTGTATTTAATGGTGTTATGTAGTTGTGTTGTCATGTTGTATTGTAGTAACCCTCAACTGTATTTAATGGTGTTATGTAGTTGTGTTGTCATGTTGTGAATGTTGTATTGTAGCAGGCCTAACCCTCAACATTTTCTGGTGATGGAGTGAGACACAGACAAGACACAGAGACAGCAACAGACTATGATATGATGGAGAGAGACACCAGACAAGACACAGAGACAACAACAGAATAGGATATGATGGAGAGACACACCAGACAAGACACAGAGACAGCAACAGAATAGGATATGATAGAGAGAGACATCTGACAAGACACAGAGACAACAACAGAATATGATATGATGGAGAGAGACACCAGACAAGACACAGAGACAGCAACAGCATATGATATGATGGAGAGAGACAACAGACAAGACACAGAGACAGCAACAGAATATGATACGATAGAGAGAGACACCAGACAAGACACAGAGACAGCAACAACAGAATAGGATATGATGGAGAGAGACACCAGAAAAGACACAGAGACAGCAACAGACGACACAGAGAAAGTGATGGAGAGAGACAGAAGAATAGATTTCCAGACAGTTGTAGAATGTATGCCAAGACACATTGTAAGAGCTATAAAGAGAGAGGGAGAGAGAGAGAACAGGCAGAACCTGATATGTAAATGAGCAGAGCAAATGAAAGTAACTTCATATAGTTGATGATATTGTTATGTGTATTCATATAGTTGATGATATTGTTATGTGTATTCATATAGTTGATGATATTGTTATGTGTATTCATATAGTTGATGATATTGTTATGTGTATTCATATAGTTGATGATATTGTTATGTGTATTCATATAGTTGATGATATTGTTGTGTGTATTCATATAGTTGATGATATTGTTATGAGTATTCATATAGTTGATGATATTGTTGTGTGTATTCATATACTTGATGATATTGTTATGTGTTTTCATATAGTTGATTATATTTTTGGTGGACAGTGTTACAATAGTCCTTTTGTGTGAAAGAGACAAATAAATATTGTGGAGAGACTAACAACAACTTACACTTCCTCAAAACAGGTTGTGTGTGTTCATTAGTGCCATTTAATACTGTTGGCTGTGGAGTAAACTAATGAATACAACCCAGGTTGTAGCCTACGACTCGGCATGTTGATACCTGCCTGATGCTGAAACCTGAACGTAGCCTGAGGGGTAAACTATGATACTAGCTAGATATACTGGTTTTCTAAAGTTAGCCAGCTTCAGTTAGCTTCACATTCCAGTTTAGGCCTCATCCATCAGAATATACAGAACAGAACAGAAAATATCTCAATGTCTTGACATGTTCTGGTTGTGAATTCAGGCTACAAGGTGAGAATCCTGCCAGGGATTATTGTAAAGTGTGTAGATAAATTAAATGTCTGGTGTAATGTTAGTATAGTGAAGTAAAACACTCCTAACAGTAGATAAATTAAATGTATGGTGTAATGTTAGTATAGTGAATGACAGTAAAACACTCCTAACAGTAGATACATTAAATGTATGGTGTAATGTTAGTATATGATAATGTAATTGTATCATAGTTCCTCTACAATGTAGTGATCCTCACTCCTTTCTAAATGAGCCACGTCACAATTCCAACCAAGTTACCCAATTGATGCCAATGGTGCGATGCGTAGGTTGTTCACCTTTAACACATGCAACCTGGGTTCACTTCCCTGCCCCGCTGTTTGCTACATTGGTGTCAGAAGTGGTGTCTGAGACATGCTTTTGTGTGAGCCAGGTAACAATTCCCACCATGTGGGTTAACCCTATTGGTGCAATACGTAGGTTGTTGACCTCCCTGCCCGCTGTTTTGAACTATATTAACAGCACAGGCTGCCCGACATTCGTTGAACAAAGAGACACAATAATACGAGTGAAAGGATTTTAGGATAATATCAGTAAGTGTTGATTTAGAGTTGTCTTCTGGGTTCAGCCTTCTAGTTGCCTTCATCAACAGGTTGGAATGTAATAAATGACATCACAATGACATGTCCTCAGAGTTGGAAAGATCCTACATCTGAACACATTATTTAACATGGTGACATGGTGCTGCTTGTGAAAGAAAACATTAAGAGACAGAATACAGGCGGTGGAGTTTGTACAAAGTTTACGAACAACAATATATTGAACTAGGTAGACTGAGCATAGAGCTAAAGGCTGTAACCACGGGGAAGAAACTGTTCAGATTGGGGTCTATAACAATATATTGAACTAGGTAGACTGAGCATAGAGCTAAAGGCTGTAACCACGGGGAAGAAACTGTTCAGATTGGGGTCTATAACATCCAATCACAGAGGTTTACAGCAGCTGACAGTTGCAACTTCATTGCTAATAACTCAAACATCGTTTTTCAGATAAAGACATTATCTCTGTACAGATGTAGGATCTGAATTTGATCACCCTGCAGGAAAACTAAAACTTGTAGTGTATTTGTTTTAAAAGGCTTCTGAAGTTTGTCATTTCCACTTTCCACTTTAAAAGGTTAATTATAATCCACATAATTTTTCTGCTGTGGTAAACTGTCTCAAATTAAGATCCTACATCTGTAGCAAAACACCTGTCTTGTGTTCTCCTTTGACCATTTGACATCTCGTCTTTCTACAAACTATTATAAGGTTAGTCGATGTCAGACATTCAATAGTCAGAGTAGGTTGGAGCTATAATCACTTATCATGCTGACAAACCTGATGGTTTCTGTAAACAGGTTTAGGCTGGTCATCTATGATATGTAGGTTATATACAGTACATTCTCTGTCCTGCTACTGGAAGGACTATAACATTATGTGAACTTATAGTCTATCTGCATATTACTAACAACCCACTACTATACATTATAACCTAGTCTACATAATATAACACATCACTAACAACCCACTACTATACATTATAACCTAGTCTACTTTACATAATATAACATCTCTTACTTGTTGCAAATAAACTTTCTGAATGGATCAATGATTTCCCCCTCAGATCAATCATGTCCGTTTTAGCCCTTCTGTCTGTATTCTCACATACTTTCAGATACATTTAGAAAATAACAGATTGAAAGACAATAAATAGCCTACTTTTAATTAATAAAAATAATTGTGAGACATGGCCTTGTGTTGCTGTACTGTCTATAACTACCTTAACAAACAGTGACTTATTATTATTATTATTATTGTTGCTGTACTGTCTATAACTACCTTAACAGACAGTGACTTATTATTATTATTATTATTATTATTGTTGTTGCTGTACTGTCTATAACTACCTTAACAAACAGTGACTTATTATTATTATTATTATTATTATTATTAACAAACAGTGACTTATTATTATTATTGTTGCTGTACTGTCTATAACTACCTTAACAAACAGTGACTTATTATTATTACAGACAGTTACCATGGAGATGAAATGTCACCACTACGTTTTCATGTGATGCATTAAATCATCTGATTGTTTCTGTGTCTGTTAGTAAATGTTTAATAAGAGATAATTAATAAATGATAACAATTGACTTTAAATAATTACTGTGTTAACCACAAACAACATGATGGATCTCTGTTTAGGGGTCAGTGCTCTAAAATGAGTCTCTCTGGGGAGAGAGAGGAGGGGGGCCCTGCCTCTAAAATGAGTGTCTCTGGGGAGAGAGAGGAGGGGGTCCCTGCCTCTAAAATGAGTCTCTCTGGGGAGAGAAAGGAGGGGGGCCCTGCCTCTAAAATGAGTCTCTCTGGGGAGAGAAAGGAGGGGGGCCCTGCCTCTAAAATGAGTCTCTCTGGGGAACATGACACCAAATCTAAGAGGTGAGATGACAATTTTTGATACATTATTATGAGTTTATTTCCAAAATGTTCACATTTGTTTTTTAATCAGAAATGGTTGCTTCAATATTACTGTTCTCAGATTTTTAACTAATAGATTTTAGATGGGTATTTATATATATATATATACATATATATATATATACTCACGTAGCTATCTTAATTAAGATGAAAGCACTTACTGTAAATCACTCTGGATAAGAGCATCTGCTAAATCAGGGTTCTCAATCCGGGGTCTGTGGAGGTATTTCTCAATCCGGGGTCTGTGGAGGTACTGCAGGGGTTCTCAATCCGGGGTCTGTGGAGGTTCTGCAGGGGTTCTCAATCCAGGGTCTGTGGAGGTACTGCAGGGGTTCTCAAACCGGGGTCTGTGGAGGTACTGCAGGGGTTCTCAATCCGGGGTCTGTGGAGGTTCTGCAGGGGTTCTCAATCCAGGGTCTGTGGAGGTACTGCAGGGGTTCTCAAACCGGGGTCTGTGGAGGTACTGCAGGGGTTCTCAATCCGGGGTCTGTGGAGGTACTGCAGGGGTTCTCAATCCGGGGTCTGTGGAGGTTCTGCAGGGGTTCGCGGCACCCTGACTGTACTCGTTGCAATGTACAATGTAAGACATTTGATAGAATTTTCACATGACACGACCACTTTGCCTATTCTGAATTATTGCCTAATATAATAGAATGCATCTTTTAGACAATATAACCGTTATATCTACACTTCTGTTTAACAACTCTAAATATCTTTGACATAGTAGGCATCAAGTCCCTGCCAATAATGTTGCCTACAACGTTGCATTCAATGTTCATTTTCATCTAACACATATTACGCCCTAGATTCCTTCAATTGACAAATTTATATCCATGCACAATTTAGGATTATTTTTTAACAACATGATGTTGCGCTCCAAAAGGAGAACTTGAAATAACATGATGTAGATAATTAAATAATCAGAAGAACAACGTGTTTATTATTATACACTCTTAGAACAGAAGGGTCCTTATAGAACCAAAAAGGCTTCTATCACTTCCTTAATATATGGAACCACTAAAACATTATATATATATTTTTGGTTCAGTGAAGAAGAACCTCTAGAGTTCTGATCAATGGAAGGTTAATGTTTAGAGGATGTGAATGAAGCAGCCTTCCAGTCATCAGATCACTTCTGGTGTTTTTTTCCCGGCCCGGGATTTGAACCAGCCACCTTTTGGCCACAGCACCAACTCCTTAGCCGCTGGGCGAAAACCTGAGTTAATCAGCAAAAATGAAGTCAAATTGCTGTGGTAAATGGTATGACTTATTACAATTATTATACATAAATCATTGCCAAAAGCACAAGACATACTGTTGCATGTAGGTCTATATTATTAATGTATTGATCATATCAAATATCAAAACATTATTTTAACTACTCAAAGCAATTACATGTGGAGCAGGAACCACTGACTCACTGCATGATTCTATAGTATTATCAAGACACCTGCTGTTAACTCTTAACTACTTAGGACACCTGCTGTTAACTCTTAACTACTTAGGACAGCTGCTGTTAACACTTAACTACTTAGGACAGCTGCTGTTAACTCTTAACTACTTAGGACACCTGCTGTTAACTCTTAACTACTTAGGACACCTGCTGCTAACTCTTAACTACTTAGGACAGCTGCTGTTAACTCTTAACTACTTAGGACAGCTGCTGTTAACTCTTAACTACTTAGGACAGCTCACGAGGTGTCCTAAATATCTGCCGACTAGGTGGGACTAGAGACTTCATGCATAGTTACCCACCCACTTATACCCATAAGTGTAAAATGTCTTTATTCTCAGTGTAACAGTATAACTTTAGACCGTCCCCTCGCCCATACCCGGGCACTAACCAGGGACCCTCTGCACACATCAACAACAGTCACCCTCGAAGCATTGTTACCCATCGCTCCACAAAAGCCGCGGCCCTTGCAGAGGGGAACCACTACTTCAAGGTCTCAGAGCAAGTGACGTCACCGATTGAAAAGCCATTTAGCGCGCACCGGTAACTAAGCTAGCCGTTTCACATCCGTTACATCAGCACTTATACGACCAATTTTCTCCTCTGAGACACTTTGTGGATATGGACCCAGATCTCAAAATATTGTTATAAAAAAACATAGAATGTTTGTTTTACATAATAATACATAATTAATATTACTAATGTAACCCACTGTAAAGACTGGGTTTAGTTGATTGTGCTGCACTGTCCGCGTCCCCGTACAGAACTGTCCGCCCCGTTCGGTGTGGCGCCAAGGAGATTGTCAGGTTACGCGCAGAGTGGACTGAGGTGATCTTGGGGAATAACGACGGAGTTTGTTACAGTGTTGAGACGCCGAAGTTTATTGTTCAATTTGCTTTTTTTCTTTACGGTCAGGGACATTATGAGTGTAGCCAGATCCTTTTCACTCTCTGTCCTTGTTTCATTTTGTGGTTCACCGGATTCATCATCATCGAGATGAGGGACAGAAACGACCTGCTAGCCAGTCGGTACAGCTCGGTAATCTAGCTAGCTACTCTACCAGCAGCATCCTAGTTATCCAGCTAGTCGGTACAGCTCGGTAATCTAGCTAGCTACTCTACCAGCAGCATCCTAGTTATCCTAGCTAGTCGGTACAGCTCGGTAATCTAGCTAGCTACTCTACCAGCAGCATCCTAGTTATCCTAGCTAGTCAGTACAGCTCGGTAATCTAGCTAGCTACTCAACCAGCAGCATCCTAGTTATCCTAGCTAGTCGGTACAGCTCGGTAACCTAGCTAGCTACTCTACCAGCAGCATCCTAGTTATCCTAGCTAGTCGGTACAGCTCGGTAAGGTAGCTAGTTACTCTACCAGCAGCATCCTAGTTACCATAGCTACCACTACATCATCACCGGCTGTCTGCATTTCTTGTGGACCGATGGAGCTCCCCGGTTGTTTCTTCCACCTGTTAAATCCCGGTGAGGCTTCTCCCTCTCTCGTTGACGGATGCTGGCTACCTCTGTCCGGTTCTCCTCTCTTCACTTGATGGACGGTAACTTTAGTGTTTAAACCCTCTGTGTCCAAGGACCGAACTTTTGAATATTATTTTCAGGGCGCCTCAATAGCAGGTATTGAACCCCGGGTAAATAATCACTAGTCAGAACCTCAACCTCAGTATACCTTCATTATAAAAATCATCTTAATATCTGATATTGTGAGTAAACAACCTCGTGAGTGCGTCTTCCAGCCCTCCAATAAATTACATCATTCAACCCTCCCGGTTAGTAAATTTACCTCAACATGCCCCCGGAGAAGGCAGAGTAACGACACCAGCCTCTTAGCGGGGCTGACAGACTGACTACAACGCTCGCGTCGATAAATGAATTTCGTCATTAACGTCTGGACACACTGCTCGTGCCATTAACTAACGTCTGGAAGTCAGTTCTATTTGTGACGCAGATCGCGCTGCATCTCCTCATTGGTTTAGAGAAGCAGGTACCCACGTGGCATCTCCTCATTTAGCAAAAAAACATAACTTAACATAAACTTAACTTCTTTAAACAATAAAAGTTAATTTACGAACATTTCTGACAATTGATATATAGCGTTATGGAATGAAACTCTTGTGTTTCCCCATCTGAGCTCAGAGTAGATGAGAGATGTAATGTTTGTCTCTGTTGTGTTGAAGTCCAATCAGGCAGGAGAGACCAGCCTCCCCTGTTCCCAGCTGTGTGTCCATGAAGAGTGACTGGTCTATGAATCTACCTGAGGTGTTTAGAGAGGGAGACTTTTCTACTGAACAAAGGTAAGAAGAACTCATGGGTCCTGGTCAGTGAGTTAAACAACACTGTCTCTAGTCATTTCTCCTCTCCCATTTTCCCATTTATTGTTGTTGTTTTCATAATCCATAGGCTAATCATTTTGTCTATTTTCATAGTCCTAAAACAAAATTAAACAAACACAACATTGACTCAGTACTGGTTCTCCTTATAGCCTCATTATTACCTCAACTACCTGGTACCCTGCACATTGACTCAGTACTGGTTCTCCTTATAGTCTCATTATTACCTCAACTACCTGGTACCCTGCACATTGACTCAGTACTGGTACTCCTTATAGTCTCATTATTACCTCAACTACCTGGTACCCTGCACATTGACTCAGTACTGGTACTCCTTATAGTCTCATTATTACCTCAACTACCTGGTACCCTGCACATTGACTCAGTACTGGTACTGTCACGGTTCATGAATCCACTGCCTCCTTTTCCTTTTCTCTCTCTCTCTCTCTCTCCGTGTTTGTGTGGGCGTGGTTCCCAATCTCGGCCTGATTGTCTGCGCCAGCTGGAATCACTTATCTTCCCTTTATATGTTCTGTAACCAGTGTTTCTTGTTGTCAGATCGTTGTTACTTCCCTGAGGTTGTGTCGTGTGTCCGTACTCATCTCTCGCCGCCCTTGTGTGGATTATCTGCTGTGCTCCTTCCTACCCATCCGGACACTCTCCCCTGGGTTTCTCAGCACGCTCACATAGGAGGATGCGCCCTAGTCCCTGGGTCGGATTCCGTCTGAGTACAGTCTGTCTGTCCTGTTGCTGCTGTAACCTGTATTCATTAAACCATCGTTGCTTGCATCTTGCATCCGCCTCTGTATTGTTACAGAACGATCTGACCAGACCATGGATGCAGCGAGTTCAACGAGTCTGACCGAATTCATTTCCCGTAGTATCACGAGAATGGATCAACAAGAGGAGAACATCTCCAGCACAGGTCGGGAAGTACAAGCCATTGCGACGCAGGTATCCCAGCTGACCCAACAATTACAACATCTGAGGGGTCTCGCTGCGCCACCTACACCGGCAGTTCAACCCGCCCCGCCAGAGCCGGATTCCCAGCTAGAGCCACGGCTACCGACACCAGAGGGTTATTCAGGTGATCCTGACTATTGCAGAGCTTTTCTTACGAGATGTTCCATGCATTTCTCGTTGCAGCCACGGACCTTCAACCGTGAACAGTCTAAGGTAGCATTCGTACTTACACTGCTATCAGGCAAAGCGGCTCTTTGGGGAACGGCGGTGTGGGCGAACCAGGACCCATGCTGCACCTCTTTCCAGACACTCTCCGAGGAGATGAGAAGGGTCTTCGATCGGGCCGTGGCGGGTAGGGAGGCGGCCAGACTACTCGCTGACCTTCGCCAAGGAGACCGTTCAGTATCGGAATACTCCATCCAATTCCGCACTCTGGCCGCAGAGTGTCAGTGGAACGAGGAGGCGCAGTGGGACATGTTCCTGCATGGGCTGGAGGACCGGATCCAGAAGGAGATTTATGTTCTGGACCTTCCCAGGAGTTTAAATGGACTAGTGGAACTAGCCTTGAGGGTCGACGCTCGTCTGAGTCGTGTTGGCCGCCGAGCATGCCCTAACAGACCGTATAACGACACGGAGGGCTGGCATGCCAGCGGCGGGAACACGGCCAGTTCAACCTCCGCTCACGAACCCATGCAGCTGGGGAGAGCTCGCCTCTCCCGGGAAGAGAGGGAGAGGCGGAGATCCCAAGGACTCTGTCTCTACTGTGGTAGAGCGGGCCACTTTATCCACTCCTGCCCGGTAAAAGATTAGGCCCGGTAGTAAGAATGAGGCTACTATCGGGTGGTGTCACCACAGAGAAGACCTCATCATCTACTCTCCTCCCGGTAAGACTAAGATGGGCCAACCACACGCACGACACCCAAGCCTTACTGGACTCAGGAGCAGAGGGTAATTTCATGGACTTCAAGCTCGCTCACAAACTCCAGATTCCTATCACCTCACTCACGCACAAGATATCCGTCAACGCTCTCAATGGTCAAGAACTACCCAACATTTCTCACACCACTGAACCTATCACACTCATCACTTCTGGCAATCACACTGAGACACTATCATTTCTACTTATGGACTCACCCCTTGCACCATTAGTTCTCGGCCACCCTTGGCTCACCCAACACAACCCCAGAGATGACTGGGGTCATAATTCTATATCCATGTGGAGTAACAAATGTCTTGAGTCCTGTTTAGTGTCTGCTTGTTCGTCTGTGTCTGATTCTGTGTTTCTAGAGGAGGCGGTGGATTTGTCTAACGTGCCCGTTGAATACCTCGACCTGAAGGAGGTGTTCAGTAAGTCCCGTGCTGCTTCTCTTCCTCCGCATCGTCCCTATGACTGTGCAATAGAATTATTGCCAGGTGAGTCTCCGCCTAAAGGCAAGTTATATTCACTCTCTGTTCCTGAGAGGGAGGCTATGGAGAGATACATCTCTGGTTCTCTGGCATCTGGATTCATTCGTCCTTCCTCTTCTCCAGCGGGGCGGGGTTCTTCTTTGTGGAGAAGAAGGACGGATCTCTGCGTCCTTGCATTGATTACCGTGGGTTGAATAACATCACAGTGAAAAATACCTATCCCTTACCGTTGATGTCCTCAGCCTTTGAAAGGTTACAGGGAGCATCCGTGTTCACTAAGTTGGATTTACGTAATGCATATCATTTGGTTCGCATAAGGGGGGACGAATGGAAGACCGCGTTTAACACCCCCAGAGGGCACTTCGAATATTTGGTCATGCCTTTTGGGCTATCCAACTCCCCAGCGGTTTTCCAGGCACTCGTAAATGACGTGCTGAGAGATATGATTGATCAGTTCATATATGTTTACCTGGATGACATACTGATTTTTCTTCTCTCCAGGAACACGTTCAGCACGTCAGACGAGTGCTTCAGAGGTTGTTGGAGAATGGACTTTTTGTCAAGGCGGAGAAATGCATTTTTCATGCACAATCCGTTCCATTCCTAGGTTACATCGTCTCGACTGAAGGTATTCGCATGGATCCTGACAAGGTTAAGGCTGTGGTGGATTGGCCAAGCCCAGATTCCCGTAAGGCCCTACAGAGGTTTCTGGGATTCGCCAATTTCTACCGGCGTTTCGTTCGCAACTTTAGCCAGATAGTCGCTCCTCTTACCGCCTTAACCTCCCCCAGAGTGACGTTCAGGTGGTCCGATACAGCCGAGGCTGCATTCGTCAAACTCAAGAGCCGCTTTGTTTCGGCTCCCATCCTCATAGCTCCCGATCCCTCGCGTCAGTTCGTGGTGGAGGTGGACGCTTCAGAGGTGGGGGTAGGTGCGGTACTTTCCCAACGTTCCTCTTCTGACGACAAGATGCACCCTTGCGCGTTCCTTTCCCATCGGTTATCACCTGCGGAACGCAACTACGACATTGGCAACAGAGAGTTGTTGGCAGTGAAGTTAGCACTGGAGGAGTGGCGCCATTGGTTAGAGGGTTCGGGGTACCTTTTATAGTTTGGACCGATCACAAAAATTTGGAATATATCAGAACCGCCAAGCGACTCAACTCCAGGCAGGCGCGGTGGGCACTCTTTTTCGGACGTTTTGACTTCTCTCTCTCGTATCGCCCGGGTTCCAAGAATGTCAAACCCGATTCCCTTTCTCGCATTTTTGACCATTCCGAACGCCCATCCACTCCCGAGTGCATCCTACCCGGGACCCTAGTGGTCTCCACACTCACATGGGAGGTTGAATCGAGGGTCAAAACGGCCTTAGAAGGGGTAACGCCTCCGCCCGGTTGCCCGCCTAATCGGTTGTTTGTTCCGGAGGGGTGTCGGTCCGATGTTATTCGGTGGGGGCATTGCTCCAACGTAGCGTGTCATCCAGGAGTCAGTCGCACTAGCTTTTTGGTTAAGCAACGCTTTTGGTGGCCACTGATGGCTCGTGACATTCACAGTTTTGTCTTGGCTTGCTCGGTTTGTGCCACTGGGAAGACTTCTAATCGACCCCCAGATGGGTTACTCCAACCGCTGTCGGTCCCTTCGAGACCCTGGTCCCACATCGCGCTAGATTTTGTTACCGCCCTCCCGCCCTCCCAGGGCAAGACTGTTGTTTTGACCGTGGTGGACCGGTTCTCGAAGGCGGCTCATTTTATTCCCTTGCCTAAATTACCATCTGCCAAGGAGACAGCGGTAACTGTCGTGGATCACGTCTTTCGCTTACATGGTCTGCCGATGGACGTAGTTTCTGACAGGGGCCCCAATTTGTGTCCAAGTTTTGGCAAGAGTTTTGTAGGTTACTGGGAGCGAGTGTCAGCCTGTCTTCAGGGTTTCATCCCCAGAGCAACGGTCAGCGGAGAGGGCCAACCAAGATTTGGAGAGAGTGTTGCGATGTTTGGTTTCTAAGAATCCCTCTTCCTGGAGTCAACAACTCTCTATGGTTGAGTACGCTCACAATTCGTTGCCAGTGGCAGCCACGGGTCTCTCTCCGTTTGAGTGTAGTTTAGGTTACCAGCCACCTATCTTTCCCAGTACGGAGTCCGAGGTGTCTGTTCCCTCCGCTCACGCTTTCATCCAGAGGTGCCGTCGCGCATGGAGCAGAGCCCGTGAGACTCTTCTCCTGGTGGGGGCGCGCACCAAGACTAAGGCCGATCGCCACCGGTCGAAGCCTCCGGTATACGTCGTTGGCCAAAGAGTGTGGCTTTCTACTAAGAACATTCCACTCCGATCCGTTTCGAACAAGCTTGCCCCCAAATTTATCGGCCCGTTCAAAGCCACCAGGATCATTAGTCCGGTGGCGGTCCGGCTCCAGCTTCCTCCGGCGTATAGGAGAATTCATCCTACCTTTCATGTGTCTAAAATAAAACCTGTGTTTCAGGCACGCATTAACCCACCGGTCCCGGTTCCCCCGCCGCCACGACTTGTTGATGGGGAACCCACCTTTTCTGTCAATCGTATTTTGGACTCTAGAAGGAGGGGACGCGGATTCCAGTACCTGGTGGACTGGGAGGGTTACGGCCCGGAGGAGAGAAGTTGGGTACCTGCTAGGGACATTCTGGATCACTCCCTTATCGATGATTTCAATCGACAGGTAAATTCGCCTGGGAACGCCAAGAGGCGTTCCTAGGGGGGTATTGTCACGGTTCATGAATCCACTGCCTCCTTTTCCTTTTCTCTCTCTCTCTCTCTCTCCCCGTGTTTGTGTGGGCGTGGTTCCCAATCTCGGCCTGATTGTCTGCGCCAGCTGGAATCACTTATCTTCCCTTTATATGTTCTGTAACCAGTGTTTCTTGTTGTCAGATCGTTGTTACTTCCCTGAGGTTGTGTCGTGTGTCCGTACTCATCTCTCGCCGCCCTTGTGTGGATTATCTGCTGTGCTCCTTCCTACCCATCCGGACACTCTCCCCTGGGTTTCTCAGCACGCTCACATAGGAGGATGCGCCCTAGTCCCTGGGTCGGATTCCGTCTGAGTACAGTCTGTCTGTCCTGTTGCTGCTGTAACCTGTATTCATTAAACCATCGTTGCTTGCATCTTGCATCCGCCTCTGTATTGTTACAGGTACTCCTTATAGTCTCATTATTACCTCAACTACCTGGTACCCTGCACATTGACTCAGTACTGGTTCTCCTTATAGTCTCATTATTACCTCAACTACCTGGTACCCTGCACATTGACTCAGTACTGGTTCTCCTTATAGTCTCATTATTACCTCAACTACCCGGTACCCTGCACATTGACTCAGTACTGGTACTTCTTATAGTCTCATTATTACCTCAAATACCTGGTACCCTGCACATTGACTCAGTACTGGTTCTCCTTATAGTCTCATTATTACCTCAACTACCTGTTACCCTGCACATTGACTCAGTACTGGTTCTCCTTATAGTCTCATTATTACCTCAACTACCTGTTACCCTGCACATTGACTCAGTACTGGTACTCCTTATAGTCTCATTATTACCTCAACTACCTGGTACCCTGCACATTGACTCAGTACTGGTTCTCCTTATAGTCTCATTATTTTTATTTTGTATTTCCAAGGTTTAAGGGCAACGTAGCACGTCTGGTGAACAGGGCAGAGTCCCATATCATCAGGCAAACCAGTAGAAACTGGATCAGCAGCACAACAAGGTATCACGTCCAGATCATGTATCAATACTGATAGTATAGAAAGAAAGGGAGCACTGCTCTCAGATCAGCTTTCTCCATTCAAATATTTCCTTAACATTATAATTATGTCACAATACTGACCACAGATTAGCTTCTATTATCACCTATAGTTTCAAAGATTGAGGAGACTTATTCTAATGCTTACCCAATTAAAATCCAGTAAATCCCAGATTTGACATTGTGTTCATGTTACACATCATTAAATATATTGAGACAAATTACAGAGTAGCCTACAAGTAGCAAAATAGAACTCAATATACTGAACAATATGATTGAAATAGGCCTAAAGCCAACAGTTCATAGTTTAATGCAGTCATCTCGGTTTTCATTTGAAGCAAATTTGTAGAAGTCCCTTGTTTGAATCAATTGCAAAGACATTGTCAACTTTGTTCTGAATTTATCGGTGTCACAGAGAGACTGATAAACCATGTGATTCTATGTTTAGCAGAGATCTTCTGTGTATAAAGTCATGCGGAAGGGCAAAAAATGATCTAACGACTCACTCAGCTGATCTACGAGTGGTGTTAGTTTACTCAGCTGTTCTAGTGGTCTGAGGCAGGTGTTATATTACTCAGCTGTTCTAGTGGTCTGAGGCAGGTGGTAGATTACTCAGCTGTTCTAGTGGTCTGAGGCAGGTGTTAGATTACTCAGCTGTTCTAGTGGTCTGAGACAGGTGTTAGATTACTCAGCTGTTCTAGTGGTCTGAGGCAGGTGGTAGATTACTCAGCTGTTCTAGTGGTCTGAGGCAGGTGTTAGATTACTCAGCTGTTCTAGTGGTCTGAGGCAGGTGGTAGATTACTCAGCTGTTCTAGTGGTCTGAGGCAGGTGTTAGATTACTCAGCTGTTCTAGTGGTCTGAGACAGGTGTTAGATTACTCAGCTGTTCTAGTGGTCTGAGGCAGGTGGTAGATTACTCAGCTGGTCTAGTGGTCTGAGGCAGGTGTTATATTACTCAGCTGTTCTAGTGGTCTGAGGCAGGTGGTAGATTACTCAGCTGTTCTAGTGGTCTGAGGCAGGTGTTATATTACTCAGCTGTTCTAGTGGTCTGAGGCAGGTGTTAGATTACTCAGCTGTTCTAGTGGTCTGAGGCAGGTGGTAGATTACTCAGCTGTTCTAGTGGTCTGAGGCAGGTGTTAGATTACTCAGCTGTTCTAGTGGTCTGAGGCAGGTGGTAGATTACTCAGCTGTTCTAGTGGTCTGAGGCAGGTGTTAGATTACTCAGCTGTTCTAGTGGTCTGAGGCAGGTGGTAGATTATTCAGCTGTTCTAGTGGTCTGAGACAGGTGTTAGATTACTCAGCTGCTCTAGTGGTCTGAGACAGGTGTTAGTTTACTCAGCTGTTCTAGTGGTCTGAGGCAGGTGTTGGATTACTCAGCTGTTCTAGTGGTCTGAGGCAGGTGTTAGATTACTCAGCTGTTCTAGTGGTCTGAGGCAGGTGTTAGATTACTCAGCTGTTCTAGTGGTCTGAGGCAGGTGTTAGATTACTCAGCTGTTCTAGTGGTCTGAGACAGGTGTTAGATTACTCAGCTGTTCTAGTGGTCTGAGGCAGGTGTTAGATTACTCAGCTGTTCTAGTGGTCTGAGGCAGGTGTTAGTTTACTCAGCTATTCTAGTGGTCTGAGGCAGGTGTTAGATTACTCAGCTATTCTAGTGGTCTGAGGCAGGTGTTAGATTACTCAGCTGTTCTAGTGGTCTGAGGCAGGTGTTATATTACTCAGCTGTTCTAGTGGTCTGAGGCAGGTGTTAGATTACTCAGCTGTTCTAGTGGTCTGAGGCAGGTGTTATATTACTCAGCTGTTCTAGTGGTCTGAGGCAGGTGTTAGATTACTCAGCTGTTCTAGTGGTCTGAGGCAGGTGGTAGATTACTCAGCTGTTCTAGTGGTCTGAGGCAGGTGTTAGATTACTCAGCTGTTCTAGTGGTCTGAGGTGTTAGATTAATCAGCTGTTCTAGTGGTCTGAGGCAGGTGGTAGATTATTCAGCTGTTCTAGTGGTCTGAGGCAGGTGGTAGATTACTCAGCTGTTCTAGTGGTCTGAGGCACACGTGTATCATTTGTACAGTTCTTTATTAAAAATGCAGTTATTTGTTACATTTGACTGTATGACTGATATATATATATGATATATATTATTACTGTGTTAAACCTAGCAGTACTACTGATTTCTCTGAGAGTGAGGCAGATATATATTATTACTGTGTAAAACCTAGCAGTACTACTGATTTCTCTGAGAGTGAGGCAGATATATATTATTACTGTATAAAACCTAGCAGTACTACTGATTTCTCTGAGAGTTAGACAGATATGTAGCACTTAAGAAAAAAACATGTTTATTTGTCTTTTTGAAAGGAAACCATCAAGTGATAGATTTTAAACAAATGCATGTCTGTCATTGAACAACCCCATGCCGTGATTAGATAGTGGAAAAGAAACACAAATCTTTTTCATCATTTCTCTAAACAATAAAAGCTAATTTAGATAATTTTCTGAAAAAATAAATACTCCTGGTATATACCAGGTATCTTATCACAGATTAAATACTCCTGGTATATACCAGGTATCTAAACACAGAGTAAATACCAGGTATCTAAACACAGAGTAAATACTCCTGGTATATACCAGGTATCTAAGCACAGAGTAAATACTACTGGTAATACCAGGTATCTAAGCACAGAGTAAATACTACTGGTATATACCAGGTATCTAATCACAGAGTAAATACTCCTGGTATATACCAGGTTTCTAATCACAGAGTAAATACTCCTGATATTGATACAAATAGCGTGTTTGTGTTCAAAATGTTAAACACAGGTTCTACAAATCCCAGAGCACAAAACAGACAAGGTTGTAAAAATCTAACTTTTAAAAGGTTGTATTCTGTTAACTCATACCCAAGTAAAACTGAATGCTCTTCAACTGATCGCTGCCTGCACCCGCCCACCTGACTAGCATCACTACTCTGGACGGTTCTGACTTAGAATACGTGGACAACTACAAATACCTGGGTGTCTGGTTAGACTGTAAACTCTCCTTCCAGACTCACATTAAGCATCTCCAATCCAAAATTAAATCTAGAATCAGCTTCCTATTTCGCAACAAAGCCTCCTTCACTCATGCTGCCAAACATACCCTCGTAAAACTGACTAGCCTACCGACTGTAATTTACAAAATAGCCTCCAACACTCTACTCAGCAAATCGGATGCAGTCTATCACAGTGCCATCCGTTTTGTCACCAAAGCCCCATATACTACCCACCACTGTGACCTGTATGCTGTTGTTGGCTGGTCCTCACTACACATTCGCCGCCAAACCCACTGGCTCCAGGTCATTTGTAAGTCTTTGCTAGGTAAAGCCACGCTTTATCTCAGCTCACTGGTCACCATAGCAACACCCACCTGTAGCATGTGCTCCAGCAGGTATATTTCACTGGTCATCCCCAAAGCCAACACCACTATGGCCTATCTATTGCCTTAATTCCCTAATCGTACTACATCTGCACACACTGAACATAGATTGTTCTACTGTGTTACAGTCCGTTTGCTAATCCCTTTCTATTGTGTTTACAGTCCGTTTGCTAATCCCTTTCTATTGTGTTACCGACTGTCCGTTTGCTAATCCCTTTCTATTGTGTTACTGACTGTCCGTTTGCTAATCCCTTTCTATTGTGTTACTGACTGTCCGTTTGCTAATCCCTTTCTATTGTGTTACCGACTGTCCGTTTGCTAATCCCTTTCTATTGTGTTACAGTCCGTTTGCTAATCCCTTTCTATTGTGTTACCGAATGTCCGTTTGCTAATCCCTTTCTATTGTGTTACTGACTGTCCGTTTGCTAATCCCTTTCTATTGTGTTACTGACTGTCCGTTTGCTAATCCCTTTCTATTGTGTTACACACTGTTCGTTTGCTAATCCCTTTCTATTGTGTTACCGACTGTCTGTTTGCTAATCCCTTTCTATTGTGTTACCGACTGTCCGTTTGCTAATCCCTTTCTATTGTGTTACCGACTGTCCGTTTGCTAATCCCTTTCTATTGTGTTACCGACTGTCCGTTTGCTAATCCCTTTCTATTGTGTTACCGACTGTCTGTTTGCTAATCCCTTTCTATTGTGTTACCGACTGTCCGTTTGCTAATCCCTTTCTATTGTGTTACCGACTGTCCGTTTGCTAATCCCTTTCTATTGTGTTACCGACTGTCTGTTTGCTAATCCCTTTCTATTGTGTTACCGACTGTCCGTTTGCTAATCCCTTTCTATTGTGTTACTGTCCGTTTGCTAATCCCTTTCTATAGTGTTACTGACTGTCCGTATGCTAATCCCTTTCTATTGTGTTACCGACTGTCTGTTTGCTAATCCCTTTCTATTGTGTTACCGACTGTCCGTTTGCTAATCCCTTTCTATTGTGTTACCGACTGTCCGTTTGCTAATCCCTTTCTATTGTGTTACCGACTGTCCGTTTGCTAATCCCTTTCTATTGTGTTACCGACTGTCCGTTTGCTAATCCCTTTCTATTGTTACCGACTGTCCGTTTGCTAATCCCTTTCTATTGTGTTACCGACTGTCTGTTTGCTAATCCCTTTCTATTGTTACCGACTGTCCGTTTGCTAATCCCTTTCTATTGTGTTACCGACTGTCCGTTTGCTAATCCCTTTCTATTGTGTTACCGACTGTCCGTTTGCTAATCCCTTTCTATTGTGTTACCGACTGTCCGTTTGCTAATCCCTTTCTATTGTGTTACCGACTGTCCGTTTGCTAATCCCTTTCTATTGTGTTACCGACTGTCCGTTTGCTAATCCCTTTCTATTGTGTTACCGACTGTCCGTTTGCTAATCCCTTTCTATTGTGTTACCGACTGTCCGTTTGCTAATCCCTTTCTATTGTGTTACCGACTGTCCGTTTGCTAATCCCTTTCTATTGTGTTACTGACTGTCCGTTTGCTAATCCCTTTCTATTGTGTTACTGACTGTCCGTTTGCTAATCCCTTTATATTGTGTTACCGACTGTCCGTTTGCTAATCCCTTTCTATTGTTACCGACTGTCCGTTTGCTAATCCCTTTCTATTGTTACCGACTGTCCGTTTGCTAATCCCTTTCTATTGTGTTACCGACTGTCCGTTTGCTAATCCCTTTCTATTGTTACCGACTGTCCGTCTGCTAATCCCTTTCTATTGTTACTGACTGACCGTTTGCTAATCCCTTTCTATTGTGTTACTGACTGTCCGTTTGCTAATCCCTTTCTATTGTGTTACTGACTGTCCGTTTGCTAATCCCTTTCTATTGTGTTACCGACTGTCCGTTTGCTAATCCCTTTCTATTGTGTTACAGTCCGTTTGCTAATCCCTTTCTATTGTGTTACAGTCCGTTTGCTAATCCCTTTCTATTGTTACCGACTGTCCGTTTGCTAATCCCTTTCTATTGTTACTGACTGTCCGTTTGCTAATCCCTTTCTATTGTGTTACTGACTGTCCGTTTGCTAATCCCTTTCTATTGTGTTACAGTCCGTTTGCTAATCCCTTTCTATTGTGTTACTGACTGTCCGTTTGCTAATCCCTTTCTATTGTGTTACCGACTGTCCGTTTGCTAATCCCTTTCTATTGTGTTACCGACTGTCCGTTTGCTAATCCCTTTCTATTGTTACCGACTGTCCGTTTGCTAATCCCTTTCTATTGTGTTACCGACTGTCCGTTTGCTAATCCCTTTCTATTGTGTTACAGTCCGTTTGCTAATCCCTTTCTATTGTGTTACCGACTGTCCGTTTGCTAATCCCTTTCTATTGTTACCGACTGTCCGTTTGCTAATCCCTTTCTATTGTGTTACCGACTGTCCGTTTGCTAATCCCATGTGTAACTCTAAATTGTTGTTTTTGTCTGCTTTGCTTTATCTTGGCCAGGTCGCAGTTGTAAATTTAAACTTGTCCTTAATAGGCCAACCTGGTTAAATAAAGGTGAAATAAAATGATAAATTAATAACTTAATTACCAATTATTAGAAGGAAAACTATTTCACTCATATTTTAATACATTTTAGGTCAGATTTCATATAAACCTGTAAACACTAGACAGATACTTTAAGGGTTTTTAGCTCAATCATCTGAGCTGGAGTTTACAAACACAACACATAAAGCCAACACATAAACAAATGTAGTCCCAGATATAAATCAAATTGGTGACATACACAGGGTTAGCAGATGTTATTGGTCACATACACAGGGTTAGCAGATGTTATTGGTCACATACACAGGGTTAGCAGATGTTATTGGTCACATACACATGATTAGCAGATGTTATTGGTCACATACACATGAATAGCAGATGTTATTGGTCACATACACATGGTTAGCAGATGTTATTGGTCACATACACATGATTAGCAGATGTTATTGGTCACATACACAGGGTTAGCAGATGTTATTGGTCACATACACAGGGTTAGCAGATGTTATTGGTCACATACACATGATTAGCAGATGTTATTGGTCACATACACATGATTAGCAGATGTTATCGGTCACATACACAGGGTTAGCAGATGTTATTGGTCACATACACAGGGTTAGCAGATGTTATCGGTCACATACACAGGGTTAGCAGATGTTATTGGTCACATACACAGGGTTAGCAGATGTTATTGGTCACATACACAGGGTTAGCAGATGTTATTGGTTACATACACAGGGTTAGCAGATGTTATTGGTCACATACACAGGGTTAACAGATGTTATTGGTCACATACACAGGGTTAGCAGATGTTATTGGTCACATACACAGGGTTAGCAGATGTTATTGGTCACATACACAGGGTTAGCAGATGTTATTGGTCACATACACAGGGTTAGCAGATGTTATTGGTCACATACACAGGGTTAGCAGATGTTATTGGTCACATACACATGGTTAGCAGATGTTATTGGTCACATACACATGGTTAGCAGATGTTATTGGTCACATACACATGATTAGCAGATGTTATTGGTCACATACACAGGGTTAACAGATGTTATTGGTCCCATACACATGGTTAGCAGATGTTATTGGTTACATACACAGGGTTAGCAGATGTTATTGGTCACATACACATGATTAGCAGATGTTATTGGTCACATACACAGGGTTAACAGATGTTATTGGTCACATACACAGGGTTAGCAGATGTTATTGGTCACATACACAGGGTTAGCAGATGTTATCGGTCACATACACAGGGTTAGCAGATGTTATTGGTCTCATACACAGGGTTAGCAGATGTTATCGGTCACATACACAGGGTTAGCAGATGTTATTGTTCACATACACAGGGTTAGCAGATGTTATTGGTCACATACACAGGGTTAGCAGATGTTATTGGTCACATACACAGGGTTAGCAGATGTTATTGGTCACATACACAGGGTTAGCAGATATTATTGGTCACATACACATGATTAGCAGATGTTATTGGTCACATACACATGATTAGCAGATGTTATCGGTCACATACACAGGGTTAGCAGATGTTATTGGTCACATACACAGGGTTAGCAGATGTTATCGGTCACATACACAGGGTTAGCAGATGTTATTGGTTACATACACAGGGTTAGCAGATGTTATTGGTCACATACACATGGTTAGCAGATGTTATTGGTCACATACACAGGGTTAGCAGATGTTATTGGTCACATACACAGGGTTAGCAGATGTTATTGGTTACATACACAGGGTTAGCAGATGTTATTGGTCACATACACAGGGTTAACAGATGTTATTGGTCACATACACAGGGTTAGCAGATGTTATTGGTCACATACACAGGGTTAGCAGATGTTATTGGTCACATACACAGGGTTAGCAGATGTTATTGGTCACATACACAGGGTTAGCAGATGTTATTGGTCACATACACAGGGTTAGCAGATGTTATTGGTCACATACACATGGTTAGCAGATGTTATTGGTCACATACACATGGTTAGCAGATGTTATTGGTCACATACACAGGGTTAACAGATGTTATTGGTCCCATACACATGGTTAGCAGATGTTATTGGTTACATACACAGGGTTAGCAGATGTTATTGGTCACATACACATGATTAGCAGATGTTATTGGTCACATACACAGGGTTAACAGATGTTATTGGTCACAT
This sequence comes from Oncorhynchus nerka, assembly GCF_034236695.1. Lineage (NCBI taxonomy): Eukaryota > Metazoa > Chordata > Actinopteri > Salmoniformes > Salmonidae > Oncorhynchus > Oncorhynchus nerka. The sequence goes on along the minus strand of NW_027040316.1, from coordinate 70,616 downwards.
ACACAGGGTTAGCAGATGTTATTGGTCACATACACAGGGTTAGCAGATGTTATTGGTCACATACACATGATTAGCAGATGTTATTGGTCACATACACAGGGTTAGCAGATGTTATTGGTCACATACACAGGGTTAACAGATGTTATTGGTCACATACACATGGTTAGCAGATGTTATTGGTTACATACACAGGGTTAGCAGATGTTATTGGTCACATACACAGGGTTAGCAGATGTTATTGGTCACATACACAGGGTTAGCAGATGTTATTGGTCACATACACAGGGTTAGCAGATGTTATTGGTCACATACACAGGGTTAACAGATGTTATTGGTTACATACACAGGGTTAGCAGATGTTATTGGTCACATGGTTAGCAGATGTTATTGGTTACATACACATGATTAGCAGATGTTATTGGTCACATACACAGGGTTAGCAGATGTTATTGGTTACATACACATGATTAGCAGATGTTATTGGTCACATACACATGGTTAGCAGATGTTATCGGTCACATACACAGGGTTAGCAGATGTTATTGGTTACATACACAGGGTTAGCAGATGTTATTGGTCACATACACATGATTAGCAGATGTTATCGGTCACATACACAGGGTTAGCAGATGTTATCGGTCACATACACAGGGTTAGCAGATGTTATTGGTTACATACACAGGGTTAGCAGATGTTATTGGTCACATACACATGGTTAGCAGATGTTATTGGTCACATACACAGGGTTAGCAGATGTTATTGGTCACATACACAGGGTTAGCAGATGTTATTGGTTACATACACAGGGTTAGCAGATGTTATTGGTCACATACACAGGGTTAACAGATGTTATTGGTCACATACACAGGGTTAGCAGATGTTATTGGTCACATACACAGGGTTAGCAGATGTTATTGGTCACATACACAGGGTTAGCAGATGTTATTGGTCACATACACAGGGTTAGCAGATGTTATTGGTCACATACACAGGGTTAGCAGATGTTATTGGTCACATACACATGGTTAGCAGATGTTATTGGTCACATACACATGGTTAGCAGATGTTATTGGTCACATACACAGGGTTAACAGATGTTATTGGTCCCATACACATGGTTAGCAGATGTTATTGGTTACATACACAGGGTTAGCAGATGTTATTGGTCACATACACATGATTAGCAGATGTTATTGGTCACATACACAGGGTTAACAGATGTTATTGGTCACATACACAGGGTTAGCAGATGTTATTGGTCACATACACAGGGTTAGCAGATGTTATTGGTCACATACACATGATTAGCAGATGTTATTGGTCACATACACAGGGTTAGCAGATGTTATTGGTCACATACACAGGGTTAACAGATGTTATTGGTCACATACACATGGTTAGCAGATGTTATTGGTTACATACACAGGGTTAGCAGATGTTATTGGTCACATACACAGGGTTAGCAGATGTTATTGGTCACATACACAGGGTTAGCAGATGTTATTGGTCACATACACAGGGTTAACAGATGTTATTGGTTACATACACAGGGTTAGCAGATGTTATTGGTCACATGGTTAGCAGATGTTATTGGTTACATACACATGGTTAGCAGATGTTATTGGTCACATACACATGGTTAGCAGATGTTATCGGTCACATACACAGGGTTAGCAGATGTTATTGGTCACATACACAGGGTTAGCAGATGTTATTGGTTACATACACAGGGTTAGCAGATGTTATTGGTCACATACACAGGGTTAGAAGATGTTATTGGTCACATACACATGGTTAGCAGATGTTATTTACAATGTCTGCCTAGGAACAGTGGTTAACTGCCTTGTTCAGGGGCAGATTTTTACCTTGTCAGCTCAGGGATTCAATCTAGCAACCTTTCGGTTACTGGCCCAACACTCTAACCACGAGGCTACCTGCCACCTCTACACTCTAACCACTAGGCTACCTGCCATCTCTACACTCTAACCACAAGGCTACCTGCCATCTCTACACTCTAACCACTAGGCTACCTGCCACCTCTACACTCTAACCATGAGGCTACCTGCCACCTCTACACTCTAACCACAAGGCTACCTGCCATCTCTACACTCTAACCACAAGGCGACCTGCCACCTCTACACTCTAACCACAAGGCTACCTGCCGCCACAGACATACATGGTATCACTTGTTATACATAATTATTATACATAAATCATTGCCAAAAGCACAAGACATACTGTTGCATGTTGGTCTATATTATTAATGGATTGATCATATAGAAATATAAAACATTCTTTTAACTACTACAATGCAATTACATGTGGCTCAGGAACCACTGACTCACTGTATTATTCTATAGTATTATCAAGACACCTGCTGTTAACTCTTAACTACTTAGGACAGCTCACCAGGTGTCTTAAATATCGCGTACAGAACTGTCCGCGTCCCCGTACAGAACTGTCCGCGTCCCCGTACAGAACTGTCCGCGTCCACGTTCGGTGTGGCGCCAAGCCGGTTACGCGCAGAGTGGACTGAGGTGATCTTGGGGAATAACGACGGAGTTTGTTACAGTGTTGAGACACCGAAGTTTATTGTTCAATTTGCTTTTTTCTTTACGGTCAGGGACAGTATGAGTGTAGACAGATCCTTTTCACTCTCTATCCTTGTTTCAATTTGTGTTTCACCGGATTCATCATCGAGAGGAGGGACAGACGAACGACCTGCTAACTAACCAAGCTAGTCGGTACAGCTCGGTAATCTAGCTAGCTACTCTACCAGCAGCATCCTAGTTACCATGGCTACCACTACATCATCACCGGCTCCCCGGTTGTTTCTTCCACCTGTTAAATCCCGGTGAGGCTTCTCCCTCTCTCGTTGACGGATGCTGGCTACCTCTGTCCGGTTCTCCTCTCTTCACTAGATGGACGGTAACTTTAGTGTTTAAACCCTCTGTGTCCAAGGACCGAACTTTTGAATATTATTTTCAGGGCGCCTCAATAGCAGGTATTGAACCCCAGGTAAATAATCACTAGTCAGAACATCAACCTCAGTATACATTCATTATAAAAATCATCTTAATATCTGATATTGTGAGTAAACAACCTCGAGAGTGCGTCTTCCAGCCCTCTAATAAATTACATAATTCAACCCTCCCGGTTAGTAAATTTACCTCAACATCCCCCGGAGAAGGCAGAGTAACGACACCAGCCTTTTAGCGGGGCTGACAGACTGACCACAACGCTCGCGTCGATAAATTAATCTCGTCATTAAAAATGACACACTGCTCGCGCCGTTAACTAACGTCTGGAAGTCAGTTCTATTTGTGAAACTCTTCTTATGTTTCCCCATCTGAGCTCAGAGTAGATGAGAGATGTAATGTTTGTCTCTGTTGTGTTGAAGCCCAATCAAGCAGGAGAGACCAGCCTCCCCTGTTCCCAGCTGTGTGTCCATGAAGAGTGACCTGTCTATGTATCTACCTATAAACTTTAGAGAGGGAGACTTTTCTACTGAACAAAGGTAAGAAGAACTCATGGGTCCTGGTCAGTGAGTTAAACAACACTGTCTCTAGTCATTTCTCCTCTCCCATTTTCCCATTTATTGTTGTTGTTTTCATAATCCATATGCTAATCCTTTTGTCCATTCTCATAGTCCTAAAACAATTAAACAAACACAACATTCCCTCCGTGTGTGTGTGTGTGTGTGTGTGTGTGTGTGTGTGTGTACTCCCTGGATGAGGAGATGTAATCTAATGTTTTGTCCACAGAAACCAACAGGAGAGATCAGAGTCAGAGATTCTCAGTGGTCAGTCTTCCCAGAGTCATCAAACAGACCTGGCCTCCATATTCAGTGTATGTGGTCCTGTTATGTACATTTGTTTTTGTTTACCTCAAGTAAAGTTGATCTGTCAATCATTCATTAATGTGTTAATGAGAAAGCATTTATTCTCTTGCTTAACTTATTTACTTAATTTATTCCAGATGCTTGAAGATAAAATTATGACATTTGTGAAGAACGAGCTGAAGATGTTCAAGAGGATTCTTAGTCCAGAATTCCCAGAAGGCTTTGAGAGTCAGAAGCAGGATAAGGAAGTGGTGGACGCTGAAGATGAGAAGCAGGAGAGCAGTGCCAGAGAGGGGGCTCTGAAGATCACACTGCACATCCTGAGGAAAATGAACCAGAAGGAGCTTGCTGACACACTGGAGAAATGTAAGATCTGTCTGCCTCATGTTGAATGATGTTTTATAACATTTAAAAGCTGTAGCTAAAGTACAGCTAAAGTAGCTGTGTAACTCAATGATATTGTAGCAGCCTTAACACAACACCTAGTGACCTCATCAAGTAGCAGCAGGGATGTGTTGTGGTGATTCATTTAGAGAGAGAGAACATTAATAATACCATCAATAATACCAATAATAATATAATCAGTCACACCAGTCTGTAATGCATTATGAAAACATTTACACATTTATACAGTCAGTTAACCTCTTCAGTCGACCCTCTACTTTTTTGAACATTCTGTTAAAAATCGCGCAACATTTCAGCGCCCTGCTACTCATGCCAGGAATATGGTATATGCATTTGCTTAGTCTGTGTGGATAGAAAACACTCAGACGTTTAAAAAACTGGTTAAATCACTGCTGTGGCTTTACCAGAACGGCATTTACATCGAAAAGCACAGGAAAAACTGATCACTGAAAATGGGGAAAATATATCCATGCGCTACTTGAACCCATTGATAAACGTGAACCACAATTAATTGACTGAGGTTGCAGTACCTACAGCTTCCACAGGGTGTCTAGAGTCTTGTCATTTCCCTTCGAGTTTTTTCTTGGTCAAACACATACAGGACACCGTATCTAATCCGGTCTAGGACCGGATATTTTCGTTGAGTTTCTAGCCGGACATTTTTCCAGACGGACAGCTAATGATCTTTACATCGCCTCCTGATGAATTTTATCGCTTATTAACGTTTACTAATACCTAAAGTTGTATTACAAACGTATTTCGAAGTGTTTTGTGAAAGTTTTTGAATTTTTAAAAATGACGTTACGTTTTGAAACAATGTTTTTTTCGTTTATCACACAGTCTACATATAACGATATCTAGGCTTTATATGGACCGATTTAATCGAAATAAAGACCCAAATAGTGTTTATGGGACATCTAGGAGTGCCAACAAAGAAGATGGTGAAAGGTAATGAATGTTTTCTATTTTATTGTGCGGTTTGTGTAACGCCGAAATGCTAATTATTTTGTTTACGTCCCCTGTGGGTCTTTTGGGGTGTTGCATGCTATCAGATAATAGCTTCTCATGCTTTCGCCGAAAAGCATTTTAAAAATCTGACTTGTTGCCTGGATTCACAACGAGTGTAGCTTTAATTCGATACCCTGCATGTGTATTTTAATGAACTTTTGAGTTTTAACAAATACTATTAGCATTTAGCGTAGCGCATTTGCATTTCCAGAGCTCTAGTTGGGACGCAAGCGTCCCGAGTAGAAGCAACAGGTTAAGAGAATACATTATTATAATGTAAAACTTTATAACAGTCCTACAATACTGTAGACATTAAAACAGATGTAATATTAATATCCTCTGTGTTATTTCTAGATTCAGATGAGCTTGCTGTGATTTGCCAACGTGAACTCAAATCTAATCTAAAGAAGAAGTTTCAATGTGTATTTGAGGGGATCGCTAAACAAGGAAACCCAACACTTCTCAATAAGATCTACACAGAGCTCTACATCACAGAGGGTGGAACAGGAGAGGTCAATAATGAACATGAGCTGAGACAGATTGAAACAACAACCAGGAAACAAGCAAGACCAGAGACTGCAATCAAATGTAATGACATCTTCAAACCCTTAACTGGACAAGACAAACCTATCAGAACTGTGCTGACAAAGGGAGTTGCTGGCATTGGAAAAACAGTCTCTGTGCAGAAGTTCATTCTGGATTGGGCTGAAGGAAAAGCTAATCAGGATGTCCAATTTGTATTTTCATTCCCTTTTCGGGAGCTGAATTTGATGAAAGGGGACAAACACACTTTCATTGAACTTCTTAATCACTTCTCAATGGAAACCAAACAATCAAGAATCTCAAACTACGACAAGTACAAAGTTCTGTTCATCTTTGATGGTCTGGATGAGTGCCGACTGCCCCTAGACTTCCAGAAGAACAAGATCTGTTGTGACGTCACAGAGTCAACCTCAGTGGATGTTCTGCTGACAAATCTCATCAGGGGAAATCTGCTTCCCTCTGCTCTCCTCTGGATAACTACCCGACCTGCAGCAGCCAATAAGATCCCTTCATGGTGTGTTGACCAGGTAACAGAAATACGAGGGTTCAATGACCCACAGAAGGAGGAGTACTTCAGGAAGAGATTCAGTGATGAGGACCTGGCCAGCAGAATCATCTCACACATAAAGACATCAAGGAGCCTCCACATCATGTGCCACATTCCAGTCTTCTGTTGGATTTCTGCAACAGTCCTTGAACACATGCTGGAAAATAAGAGAGAAGAGATGCCCAAGACTCTGACTGAGATGTACACACACCTTGTGGTGTTTCATACCAAACAGAAGAATGAAAAGTATCTTGGGAAAGAAGAGACAGATCCACACTGGAATAAAGAGAGCATTCTGTCACTGGGAAAACTGGCTTTTCAACAGCTTGTGAAGGGCAATCTGATTTTCTATGAAGAAGACCTGAAAGAGGCTGGCATTAATGTCAATGAAGCCTCAGTGTACTCAGGATTGTGCACACAGCTCTTTAAAGAGGAATGTGTGCTGTACCAGGACAAGGTGTACTGCTTTGTTCATCTGAGCATTCAGGAGTTTCTGGCTGCTGTATATGTGTTCCTCTCATTCATCAACAACAATGAGAATCTCATGGACAAACTGCAAACAAAAGACGAGTCTGCAGTTACTTTCTACAAGAGTGCTGTGGATAAAGCCTTACAAAGTGAGACAGGAAACCTGGACCTTTTCCTCCGCTTCCTTCTGGGCCTCTCACTGGAGTCCAATCAGAAGCACTTACGAGGTCTACTGACAAAGACAAGAAGCAGCTCACAGAGCCATGAAGAAACAGTCAAGTACATCAAGGAGAAGATCAGGGAGAATCCCTCTCCAGAGAGGAGCATCAATCTGTTCCACTGTCTGAATGAACTGAATGACCATTCTCTAGTGGAGGAGATCCAAAGCTACCTGAGTTCAGGAAGTCTCTCTGAAGCCAAACTGTCACCTGCACAGTGGTCAGCTCTGGTCTTTGTGTTGCTGACTTCAGAAAAGGAGCTGGATGTGTTTGACCTGAAGAAATACTCCAGATCAGAGGAAGGTCTTCTGAGGCTGCTGCCAGTGGTCAAAGCCTCCAGAGCTGCTCTGTGAGTAAATACAATGACATATAAGAACTAATCATCAGGAAGAAATATTCAGTTCAGAGAAAAATATGTATTATAATATGTCTATAATATTATATTGAATAACATATTGAATAAATTCATTGATTTTCACATTAGTATAACAATATGACCATACAATTCTAGGAAACGGAAGATGAATCTATATGTTGTTTGAGAGAATAAACCAAATGGATCTACCATTGTCCTTCTACACTACTGGTGTTAAATTAACAGTGTGTTTGTGAAGTCATGATGATCTCTTTGTCAGGCTGTCAGACTGTGGAGTCACAGAGGAAGGCTGTGCTTCTCTGGTCTCAGCTCTGGAGTCAAACCCCTCACACCTGAGAGAGCTGGACCTGAGTAACAATGACCTGAAGGATTCAGGAGTGAAGCTGCTCTCTGCTGGACTGGGGAATCCCCACTGTAAACTGGAGATTCTGAGGTCAGTATTCCTGTAGTTGGTCAACAAGTGATAACTGTTCACCAGATCCACATGTGTTTATGTGGACAGTGAAACTTACAGTTTTACATTTGGTGCTATGCTCCAGCATATATATATATATATATTTTATAATTGTATAATTTAGTCTTAATTATTTGAACAAATTAATTTAGTCATAAGTTTAGTGTTTTGTTATTCTTTGCTTGCAGTGATTACATCAAGCTTGTGATTAGTTAGTTAGTTAGTAGTTAGTTAGTTAACTGTGAGGGGTTAGCATGTTTTGTTGTAGCCTCTGTTATTGGTAATGGTGAGAGGTTAGCATGTTTTGTTGTAGCCTCTGTTATTGGTAATGGTGAGAGGTTAGCATGTTTTGTTGTAGTCTCTGTTATTGGTAATGGTGAGAGGTTAGCATGTTTTGTTGTAGCCTCTGTTAGTGGTAATGGTGAGAGGTTAGCATGTTTTGTTGTAGCCTCTGTTATTGGTAATGGTGAGAGGTTAGCATGTTTTGTTGTAGCCTCTGTTAGTGGTAATGGTGAGAGGTTAGCATGTTTTGTTGTAGCCTCTGTTATTGGTAATGGTGAGAGGTTAGCATGTTTTGTTGTAGCCTCTGTTAGTGGTAATGGTGAGAGGTTAGCATGTTTTGTTGTATCCTCTGTTATTGGTAATGGTGAGAGGTTAGCATGTTTTGTTGTAGCCTCTGTTATTGGTAATGGTGAGAGATCAGCATGTTTTGTTGTAGCCTCTGTTATTGGTAATGGTGAGAGGTTAGCATGTTTTGTTGTAGCTCTGTTATTGGTAATGGTGAGAGGTTAGCATGTTTTGTTGTAGTCTCTGTTATTGGTAATGGTGAGAGGTTAGCATGTTTTGTTATAGTCTCTGTTATTGGTAATGGTGAGAGGTTAGCATGTTTTGTTGTAGTCTCTGTTATTGGTAATGGTGAGAGGTTAGCATGTTTTGTTGTAGCCTCTGTTAGTGGTAATGGTGAGAGGTTAGCATGTTTTGTTGTAGCCTCTGTTATTGGTAATGGTGAGAGGTTAGCATGTTTTGTTGTAGCCTCTGTTAGTGGTAATGGTGAGAGGTTAGCATGTTTTGTTGTATCCTCTGTTATTGGTAATGGTGAGAGGTTAGCATGTTTTGTTGTAGCCTCTGTTATTGGTAATGGTGAGAGGTCAGCATGTTTTGTTGTAGCCTCTGTTATTGGTAATGGTGAGAGGTTAGCATGTTTTGTTGTAGCTCTGTTATTGGTAATGGTGAGAGGTTAGCATGTTTTGTTGTAGTCTCTGTTATTGGTAATGGTGAGAGGTTAGCATGTTTTGTTATAGTCTCTGTTATTGGTAATGGTGAGAGGTTAGCATGTTTTGTTGTAGTCTCTGTTATTGGTAATGGTGAGAGGTTAGCATGTTTTGTTGTAGCCTCTGTTATTGGTAATGGTGAGAGGTTAGCATGTTTTGTTGTAGCTCTGTTATTGGTAATGGTGAGAGGTTAGCATGCTTTGTTGTAGCCTCTGTAACTTTCTCACTCATTATTATTCATGACTCTTTCATGATTTTTCTTAACCTGTTGCTTCTACTCGGGACGCTTGCGTCCCAACTAGAGCTCTGGAAATGCAAATGCGCTACGCTAAATGCTAATAGTATTAGTTAAAACTCAAAAGTTCATTAAAATACACATGCAGGGTATCGAATTAAAGCTACACTCGTTGTGAATCCAGGCAACAAGTCAGATTTTTAAAATGCTTTTCGGCGAAAGCATGAGAAGCTATTATCTGATAGCATGCAACACCCCAAAAGACCCACAGGGGACGTAAACAAAATAATTAGCATTTCGGCGTTACACAAACCGCACAATAAAATAGAAAACATTCATTACCTTTCACCATCTTCTTTGTTGGCACTCCTAGATGTCCCATAAACACTATTTGGGTCTTTATTTTGATTAAATCGGTCCATATAAAGCCTAGATATCGTTATATGTAGACTGTGTGATAAACGAAAAAAACATTGTTTCAAAACGTAACGTCATTTTTTAAAATTCAAAAAGTCGACGATAAACTTTCACAAAACACTTCGAAATACGTTTGTAATGCAACTTTAGGTATTAGTAAACGTTAATAAGCGATAAAATTCATCAGGAGGCGATGTAAAGATCATTAGCTGTCCGTCTGGAAAAATGTCCGGCTAGAAACTCAACGAAAATATCCGGTCCCAGACCGGATTAGATACGGTGTCCTGTATGTGTTTGACCAAGAAAAAACTCGAAGGGAAATGACAAGACTCTAGACACCCTGTGGAAGCTGTAGGTACTGCAACCTCAGGCAATTAATTGTGGTTCACGTTTATCAATGGGATCAAGTAGCGCATGGATATATTTTCCCCATTTTCAGTGATCAGTTTTTCCTGTGCTTTTCGATGTAAATGCCGTTCTGGTAAAGCCACAGCAGTGATTTAACCAGTTTTTTAAACGTCTGAGTGTTTTCTATCCACACAGACTAAGCAAATGCATATACTATATTCCTGGCATGAGTAGCAGGGCGCTGAAATGTTGCGCGATTTTTAACAGAATGTTCAAAAAAGTAGAGGGTCGACTGAAGAGGTTAATCATGACATCATCAGGATTAATTTATTATTGTTTAGAAACATGTTATCTACTCTCTTAGACAGAAAAGTTACTCCACTCATCATCCACCATTTTATTATTGGGCAAAACACAACCAAAAACACAACCAAAACAAACTGCAAATGCAACCAACGAGTTTACGACAAAAAAAATTGTTGACTATTTTAATACACCATGAGTGAATTGTTCAGAATACTTAAGACTTCTTCAAATGGGGAGACTGGAAACATAAATTGTTTTCATTTTTAATTATTATATTTATTTACTTTATTTTTCTTAACAGTGATTAAAATACCCTCAAATAAAAGGTGACATTATATATATATATATATAAATATAAATAAATATATACTCAATACAATTCAAATACATACATTAAATACAATTCAATTATATACTATATACTCAATACAATCTAAATCTGATACCTCACTGTCTAAATAGATATGGTGTGGACTGTTTACTCAATACAATCTAAATCTGATACCTCACTGTCTAAATAGATATGGTGTGGACTGTATACTCAATACAATCTAAATCTGATACCTCACTGTCTAAATAGATATGGTGTGGACTGTATACTCAATACAATCTGATACCTCACTGTCTAAATAGATATGGTGTAGACTGTATACTCAATACAATCTAAATCTGATACCTCACTGTCTAAATAGATATGGTGTGGACTGTATACTCAATACAATCTGATACCTCACTGTCTAAATAGATATGGTGTGGACTGTATACTCAATACAATCTAAATCTGATACCTCACTGTCTAAATAGATATGGTGTGGACTGTATACTCAATACAATCTGATACCTCACTGTCTAAATAGATATGGTGTGGACTGTATACTCAATACAATCTAAATCTGATTCCTCACTGTCTAAATAGATATGGTGTGGACTGTTTACTCAATACAATCTAAATCTGATACCTCACTGTCTAAATAGATATGGTGTGGACTGTATACTCAATACAATCTAAATCTGATACCTCACTGTCTAAATAGATATGGTGTGGACTCTATACTCAATACAATCTACATCTGATACCTCACTGTCTAAATAGATATGGTGTGGACTGTATACTCAATACAATCTAAATCTGATTCCTCACTGTCTGTCTTCTGACTGATACTGATTTTTAAACTGGTCTGGTCAGTCTACTATAATATTTGTACTATACATGTTTCTATCTGCAGGCAATACTTTGATCATTTGTTATTTCTAATAATGATACATTCATTTATGAATAGATATGGAAGGTTTCAGGACACTGATATATCTGAATATGTTGAAAATAATATACTGCCACTATTTTCACCACCAAAGAATAGCAGTGTGGTTTTAATATGATTTGACTCTTTGCAGGCTGTCACGCTGTCTAGTCACAGAGGAAGGCTGTGCTTCTCTGGTCTCAGCTCTGAGGTCAAACCCCTCACACCTGAGAGAGCTGGATCTGAGCTACAATCACCCAGGAGACTCAGGAGTCAGACTGCTCTCTGCTGGACTGGAGGATCCACACTGCAGACTGGAGAAACTCAAGTATGTAGAGGGTTTATGTCAATGTTCATATCAGACATGTTGGACTTATCACAAAAGTTAAGACAAACATTCTTACCACCACTTGGCCAATGGTATTTGCTGACTGTGTTTGTGCATGAGTGTGTGTGTGTGTTCAGGTGTATCCCTCAATGACTGTCTGTTCTTCTGCTTACCACTACAGTGTGGAACATGGTGGAGAGTACACATTGAAACCTGGGCTTAGAAAATGTGAGTGTTGACTGCTGTGAAGAATATGACTAAGAATAAGTCTTAATTTAAGTTAAGTCAAAGTCAAAGACCACCATCATTACTTATTTTGTCATATTAAATATCAGCTGTAGTTCTACAGAAGCAGAAATCAGGGACACCAAAGTTTACAAAGAGTTGATTTGACTGTGTGTGTGTGTGTGTGTGTGTGTGTGTGTGTGTGTGTGTGTGTGTGTGTGTGTGTGTGTGTGTGTGTGTGTGTGTGTGTTAATGGGAATAAGTGTGTTTTATATTACCATACAGTATAACAAATGATCATTCAACAAGTCTCAAGTTACCTTAACTTCTCCTTTTGATACCTAGAAACATCTACATTAAATGAATTAGTGAAAAGTGAGTTAACATTCTAATGTGAATGATGATGATTTCTAATATTGTGTCTGGTTTCATCCATCAGATGTCTGTGATCTCACACTGGACCTAAACACAGTAAACAGACTCCTCTCTCTGTCTGAGGACAACAGAAAGGTGACATGTAGGAGAGAGAAGCAGCCGTATCCTGATCACCCAGAGAGATTTGAGGACTGTGGACAGGTGCTGTGTAGAGAGGGTCTGACTGGGCGCTGTTACTGGGAGGTAGAGTGGAGTGGGAGAAGGGCTGATATAGGAGTGACATATAAAGGAATCAGCAGGAGAGGAGGGGTTCAGGACTGTTGTCTTGGATTTAATGACAAGTCCTGGATTCTGAACTGCTCTGACAACAATTACATTGCCTGGCACAATAATAATCCCACTACCATAGACGTCCCCTCCTCCAGCTCCCACAGAGTAGGAGTGTATCTGGACTGGCCAGCCGGCACTCTGTCCTTCTATAGAGCCTCCTCTGACACACTGACCCACCTGAACACATTCACCTCCACATTCACTGAGCCCATCTATCCAGGGATTCATATTTGGTATGATGGTGACTCAGTGTCTCTGTGTCAAACACAACATGACATTTCACTCTAATAGTTCAGTAAGACACACTGGAGCAACAATGTAGAATATCTCTCTAGTGTGTTAACCTCTCTATCCAGGGTGTTTGGTATGAATATCTCTCTAGTGTGTAAACCTCTCTATCCAGGGTGTTTGGTATGAATATCTCTCTAGTGTGTTAACCTCTCTATCCAGGGTGTTTGGTATGAATATCTCTCTAGTGTGTTAACCTCTCTATCCAGGGTGTTTGGTATGAATATCTCTCTAGTGTGTTAACCTCTCTATCCAGGGTGTTTGGTATGAATATCTCTCTAGTGTGTAAACCTCTCTATCCAGGGTGTTTGGTATGAATATCTCTCTAGTGTGTTAACCTCTCTATCCAGGGTGTTTGGTATGAATATCTCTCTAGTGTGTTAACCTCTCTATTCAGGGTGTTTGGTATGAATATCTCTCTAGTGTGTTAACCTCTCTATCCAGGGTGTTTGGTATGAATATCTCTCTAGTGTGTTAACCTCTCTATCCAGGGTGTTTGGTATGAATATCTCTCTAGTGTGTAAACCTCTCTATCCAGGGTGTTTGGTATGAATATCTCTCTAGTGTGTTAACCTCTCTATCCAGGGTGTTTGGTATGAATATCTCTCTAGTGTGTAAACCTCTCTATCCAGGGTGTTTGGTATGGAAAATATGTAGTAGCATTACTTTAAGGTTAATATAAATGATAGGTGTGTACAATCGTGTTACTCTGGTTGTGTAAATTGCTGTTTTAACATAACTCTGTACCTAATTCACATCTTGTCTGTTCCGAACAAAGTCTCTCCTCATCCTCTATTCTAAGAACCGACTGTTCTTGGTTCTCGTAGGAGAACACAGAGGATTCTGACTAGTTGGCCACCTCATCCACTAGATATGTGTTGGTTCGACACATTGAGTCAGTTGTGGTGGAACCAGACATGACTAAGCATTTATAGGTTTACTATATGAGACCTCTGTTGGTTTCTGTATGTCAGAGCTCTTGGCCCAACACTCAAGAGTGTGGGGTCGACCAGCCTCATTATTGCAGGGCTCTCAACGAATCACTTATGGGTGCAGTGGCGACCCATCATCCAGGGCAGGTGGAGCTGTTATGAGCCCCAAATCTTTACCAACATAAATCAAATTCCACCCAAAAATGGTGGCTTGCTTGTTTTGCATGTTATTTTGGCATTAATACGTGACACATATCAGTTTGCAAACAATGTAATTTTTTTAATATATATTATTGAATTAATAAAGCGGCATACAAACATGGTTTCATTTTTGATTTATTGAGTAAGGCAACTGTTAATTCAGAACTGCGAAAACTTGACTTCAGTGAGTTCAAGACAACTGGGAAGTCGGGAATAAACAAGCTCCGAATGGAGCACAGCACAGCACAGCACAACCAGGTGAGTCCAAAACTGTCTTCTATGCTGCTGCATAAATGATGTAATATGCCACGGAGATGTGTATACTGTAGCTACGAAAGTAATACTAAGTGTATGTTGTGTAGTAAGATGTTAGTAGCCCATGTGCCTCACCCTAAGAATTTGCTCTATTTACCCCTCTTAATTTCACCTGCTGTTCTGACTTGGTGGTGCACATGTAGCCTATAACCTGTTTTACAGAAATGTAATCATTGAATATTGTAAGAGCTTTCATTGTCTACTTATATGACCCCTTTATTTATCCTCTGGTTCGGACTTGGTGTACAGGGAGAACACTGTAAAAACAGCCCATGTTCTGAATTCTGTCGCTGTACATTTCAAAAGTGCTGAACAAATTGTCCATCCTAGTTCGCTCATTAAACCTCACTAGGGTAGGAGGTAGCATTCGGCATTTTGGATGAAAAGCGTGCCCAAAGTAAACTGCCTGCTACTCAGGCCCAGAAGCTAGGATATGCATATGATTTGTAGATTTGGATAGAAAGCACTCTAAAGTTTCCAAAACTGTTAAAATAATGACTGTGAGTATAACAGAACAGATATGGCAGGCATAAACGTGAGGAAAATCCATCCAGGAAGTGCTATTATTTTGAAAGTCTGTTTACCATTGAAAGCCTATACACCATACAAAGACTTATGACCCAGTTCACGATCTGTATGGCTTCCACAACATGTGGCCAGTTTTTAGGCATTGTTTCAGGCTTTTACCCTGACAAATGAGGGAGATACAGCACTTTCAATGAGTGGACAGTGGAAATTTCCAGACATGAGTCCAGCGTGTGACTGGGAGCGTGCCTTTCTTGTTTCTCCTTTTCTACTGACGGAGATATTGTCCGGTTGAAATATTATCAATTCTTTATGACAAAAACAACCTGAGGATTAATTTTAATTAAACATCTTTTGACATGTTTTTACAAACTTTTATGGCACTTTTTAGATTTTTCGTCTTTCTGTTGTGACCGCGCTTTTTTCCAATATATTACTGAACAAAAGGCACCAAGAAAACTGAGGTTTTTGAATAGAAAGAGGGACTTTATCGAACAAAACAAACATATATTGTGTAACATGGTGTCACGCACATCGCAGTGAAAGCACAGCGTGGTGTGAATACATTATTTTAATGAATGACGAAAAACACGAAGTACACTAAACAAACTATACAAAATAATAAGACGAACGTGACCGCTATCAAACACTGAGTGCAAACATGCAACATCACATAGACACAGACAAACTAGACATACAACATAGAATGCCCACTCGTATCACACCCTGACCAAACAAAACATGGAAACAAACAACGCAAACCATGGTCAGAGTGTGACAGTATCCCCCCTGAGATGCGGACTCCGGCCGCAAAACCTAAACCTATAGGGGAGGGTCTGTATGGGCATCTGACCACGGTGGCGGCTCTGGCGAGGGACGTGGACCCCACTCCACCATAGTCATTACCCTCTTCAAGGGCCACTTAAGAGTGGCGACCCTCGCCTCCGACCTTGGACCTTAGACCCTATTCAAAGGCCCCATTGGACTGAGGAGCGCCTCTGGACTGAGGGGCAGCTCCGGACTGAGGGGCAGCTCCGGACTGAGGGGCAGCTCCGGACAGAGGGGCAGATCCGGACAGGAGGGCGATTCCGGCATCGCCGACGTGACAGGCGGCTCTGGCAGCTCCTGGCTGGCTGACGGCTCTGGAAGCTCCTGGCTGACCGGCGGCTCTGGCAGCTCCTGGCTGGCTGACGGCTCTGCTGGCTCCTGGCTGACCGGCGGCTCCTGGCTGACCGGCGGCTCTGGCGGCTCAGGACAGATGGGAGACTCTGGCGGCTCAGGACAGACGGGAGACTCTGGCGGCTCAGGACAGGAGGGAGACTGGCGGATCCAGACTGGAGGGAGACTCTAGCGGATCCGGACTGGAGGGAGACTCTGGCGGATCCGGACTGGAGGGAGACTCTGGCGGATCCGGACTGGAGGGAGACTCTGGCGGATCCGGACTGGAGGGAGATTCTGGCGGATCCGGACTGGAGGGAGACTCTGGCGGATCCGGACTGGAGGGAGACTCTGGAGGATCCGGACTGGAGGGAGACTCTGGCGGATCCGGACTGGAGGGAGACTCTGGCGGATCCGGATTGGAGGGAGACTCTGGTGGATCCGGACTGGAGGGAGACTCTGGCGGATCCGGACTGGAGGGAGACTCTGGCGGATCCGGACTGCGACCCGTCGTAGGAGGTTCCGGTCTGTAGACTGTTGCAGGACGCTCTGGACCGGGTACTGTTGCTGGGCGCTCTGGACCGGGTACTGTAGCCGGACGCTCTGGACTGGGTACTGTTGCCGGACGCTCTGGACTGGGTACTGTTGCCGGACGCTCTGGACTGGGTACTGTTGCCGGACGCTCTGGACTGGGTACTGTTGCTGGACGCTCTGGACTGGGTACTGTTGCCGGACGCTCTGGACTGGTTACTGTTGCTGGACGCTCTGGACTGGGTACTGTTGCTGGACGCTCTGGACTGGGTACTGTTGCCGGACGCTCTGGACTGGGTACTGTTGCCGGACGCTCTGGACTGGGTACTGTTGCCGGACGCTCTGGACTGGGTACTGTTGCCGGACGCTCTGGACTGGGTACTGTTGCCGGACGCTCTGGACTGGGTACTGTTGCTGGACGCTCTGGACTGGGTACTGTTGCCGGACGCTCTGGACTGGGTACTGTTGCTGGACGCTCTGGACTGGGTACCTTTGCTGGACACTCTGGGCTGGGTACTGTAGCTGGACGCTCTGGGCTGGGTACTGTTGCCGGACCCTCTGGACTGGGTACTGTCGCTGGACGCTCTGAACTGGCGAGGCGCCCTGTAGGCCTGGTGCGAGGTGCCAGCACTGGTGGTACCGGGCTGGGGACACGCACCTCAGGGCGAGTGCGAGGAGCAGGAACAGGACACACCTGGTTGTGAAGGTGTACTGGAGACCTGGTGTGTATAGCCGGCATCAAATCTTCCCGGAACTTTAACACAAGTTTCAGGCTGAGTACGAACTGACACAGGTGGCATCGGACAGCTAACACGCTCCTCAGGGCGAATGCCGTGCATACTACGCCAAACCAACAGCTCTCTCTCTTCACTCTCCTCCAATTTCGTCAACAACTCCTCGAATGTCTCATAATCTCCCCTCCGTTCACTCTCCTCCAATCTGTCCAATAACTCCTTCACAATCTCAGACTTACCCCTCAACTTCGCCGACTGCTCCAAGTGCACCCCCCCAAGACATTTTTGGTGCTGCCTCTCGGGCTTCCAGCTGTGCTGCCGTGCTGCCTCCTCATACCAGCGCCTCCCTGCTTTCGCTGCCTCCAGCTCTGCTTTGGGGCGGCGATATACCCCTGGCTGTGCCCAGGGTCCTTTGCCGTCCAGAATTTGCTCCCAAGTCCATGAGTCCTGCGATCGCTGCTGCTGCCTTTTACCATGCTGCTTGGTCCTTTGTTGGTGGGTCATTCTGTCACGCACGTCGTAGTGAGGAGACCAAAGCGCAGCGTGGTTTGAATACATTATTTTAATGAATGACGGAAAAAACACGAAGTACACTGAACAAACTATACAAAATAATAAGACGAACGTGACCGCTATCAAACACTGAGTGCAAACATGCAACATCACATAGACACAGACAAACTAGACATACAACATAGAATGCCCACTCGTATCACACCCTGACCAAACAAAACATGGAAACAAACAATGCAAACGATGGTCAGAGTGTGACACATGGAGTCTTCGGAGTGCAACCATATGAAGATCATCAAAGGTAAGTGATTAATTCTAACGCTATTTCTGACTTTTTAAAAAAAAAATTGGCTGCTTACTGTTTGTAATGATTTGTCTGCTGGGCACTGTTCTCAGATAATAGCATGGTTTGCTTTCGCATTAAAGCCTTTTTGAAATCTGACACAGCGGTTGGATTAACAAGAAGTTTATCTTTAAGCTGGTGTATAACATGTGTATCTTTTATGTTATTATGAGAATTTCTGTTTTGTTTAGTTTCACGCTCTGCAATTTCACTGGATGTTGTTTGATACAGTGTTTTCCTGAACAAAACGTGCTAACAAAATTGAGTTTTTTGGAAATAAAGAGGGACTTGATTGAACAAAACAAACATTTATTGGGTAACTGGGAGTTTTGTGAGTGAAACCATATGAATCACATCAAAGGTCAGTTATTAATTTTATCGCCATTTCTGACATGTTTTACTCGTCTACTTGGCTGGTTACCGTTTCTAATGATTTGTCTGCTGGGCGCTGTTCTCAGATAATGTAAGGGATTTCGTCCTCTTCGAGGAGAGAAGGATCGGAGGACCAATATGCGGCGTGGTAAGTCTCCATGGTTTTTAATGAGAAAAACTGAACATGAACAGAAACAAAGTAACAAAGTGAAATCCCGAAAACAGTCCCGTGTGGCACAAACACCGACACAGGACACAACCACCCACAAAACCCAACACAAAACAGGCTACCTAAATATGGTTCCCAATCAGAGACAATGACTAACACCTGCCTCTGATTGAGAACCATATCAGGCCAAACATAGAAATAGACAAACCAGACACACAACATAGAAAGCCCACACAACTCACGTCCTGACCAACACTAAAACAAGGAAAACACACAAGAACTTTGGTCAGAACGTGACACATAATCCCAAGTCTGATCTCCTTCTTAACAATGGTATATAATATACAGTAAGTGTCACGAGTCCGACCGAGGGTGTTTCCCCTTCCCGGGCAGGTGGCGCTCGGCGGTCGTCGTCACCGGCCTATTAGCTGCCACTGATTGTTTTTCCTCCCCCTCCTTGTATGTTTAGTGGTAGCACCTGTTCATGTTTAATTAGTTTGTCTTTATTAGACAGCCGGCCCGCCTTGTTGTTGTGCGGGATTATTTCAATGTAACCTTCGGCTCTGTTGTAGAGGTACGTGCCTGGTCGTGATTTTTTCCATTGTACATTTTGATTCCCTGTGGTTGGGAACGTAACTTTTGTGAGCACCCTGTGGTGCATTGGTGCTATTAAAAGACGCACAGCATTGAACTCTGTCTCCTGCATTTGACTCCACACCCACGACACCCGGAGCATTACAGAATCCCGCAACTATCAAATTGAATGGAGTCAGCAGGAGCAGCAGCCAACCCTCTCCCATCGATGGAGGAACGGGTTCTCCACCACACCACCGTCCTCCATCGGATCGGATCCGCGATGGATCAAGTGATGGAGAGAATGGACAGATGGGAGAGGAGTGGTCTCCTCTCTCCACCTTCGGCACCCACGGTTCCGGACTCCCCATCTCCCGACTCCAGCACCCTGGGTCGTGCTCTGGAGTGGGCGAACGCAGTCTGGAATGGCCCAGACTCAGCGCGGAGCACTACACAGAGTTTTCCCGCCACTTCCGTGCCGTGTTTGATCACCCTCTAGACGGCCGAGCAGTGGGAGAACGACTATTTCATCTCAGGCAGGAGAGGAGGAGCGCCCAGGATTACGCGCTGGAGTTCCGGACCTTGGCAGCCGGATCTGGGTGGAACGACAGGGCCCTTATGGACCACTACAGGTGTAGTCTCCGAGAGGACGTCCGCCGGGAGTTAGCGTGTCGGGACACCTTCTGTTACTGGATCAGCTGATTGACATGTCCATTCGACTGGATAATCTGCTGGCTGCCCGCGGGCGTTCAGAGAGGGTCCTGTGCTTTCCACCACCCAGCCCCTCCGCTCCCATTCCAATGGAGTTGGGAGGGGCTGCGCCGAGGGATACCGGAGGAGGAGGCCTTCCCTGCACCAACTGTGGTCGGAGAGGACACACGTCTGATCGGTGCTGGGGGGGTCCGTCTGGGAGTAGAGATGGCAGGCGGAACGCTTCTCGGTCACCCCAGGTGAGTCAGCATCAAACTCACCCAGAACCCCTTGTTGGCCACATGTTTGTCTTAACCTTTTTCCTTCACTTTTTTCCCTCTTCCCAGCATAGGGCGCTAGTCGATTTAGGCGCAGCTGGGAACTTTATGGATCGCGGACTCGCCCTTAAGTTAGGGGTTCCGCTGGTGCCGATAGATTCTCCTTTCCCCGTGCACTCCCTAGATAGCCGGCCATTAGGGTCAGGGATGGTCAGGGAGACCACGGTCCCACTGGACATGGTGACGCAGGGGAATGTTATTTTACTCAGTTTCTTTATTATTGATTTGCCTGCGTTTCCAGTGGTGCTGGGGACTCCCTGGCTGGCCCGGCACAATCCTAAAATTTCGTGGAGACAGGGGGTTCTCCAGGGGTGGTCAGAGGAGTGTTCTGGAAGGTGTTTGGGAGTTTCCATCGGTGCCACGTCGGTGGAGGGTCCAGACCAGGGTTCCACAGTGTGCATTCCCCCCGAGTATGCCGATTTGGCAATCGCTTTCAATAAAGTGAAAGCGACTAAATTACCACCTTATCGACCGGGAAGGGATTGTACGATAGATCTCCAGGTAGACGCTGCGCTTCCCAAGAGTCACGTGTACCCGCTGTCCCAGGAGGAGACGTTGGCAATGGAGACATATGTAACGGAGTCGCTGGGACAGGGGTACATTCGGCCCTCCATTTCACCCGTCTCCTCGAGTTTCTTTTTTGTGAGGAAAAAGGAGGGAGGTTTGCGTCCGTGTATCGATTATAGAGGTCTAAACGCCATCACAGTGGGGTATAGTTACCCTCTACCTCTCATCGCTACGGCGGTGGAATCGTTCCACGGAGCGCAGTTCTTCACAAAACTGGATCTCAGGAGCGCGTATTGTCTGGTGCGTATTCGGAAGGGAGACGAGTGGAAAACCGCATTTAGTACTACATCAGGCCACTATGAGTACCTCGTCATGCCGTATGGGTTAAAAAATGCTCCAGCCATTTTTCAATCCTTTGTAGACGAGATTCTCAGGGACCTGTGCGGGCAGGGAGTGGTTGTTTATATCGATGACCTTCTGATCTACTCGGCCACTCACACCGCGCATGTGTCTCTGGTGCGCAAGGTGCTTGGTAGACTGCTGGAGCATGACCTATACTTCAAGGCTGAGAAATGCGTGTTCTCTAAACGAGCCGTCTCTTTTCTGGGATATCGCATTTCCACCTCGGGGGTAGTGATGGAGGGTGACCGCATTAGGGCCGTGCGTAATTGGCCGACTCCGACCACGGTAAAGGAGGTGCAGCGGTTTTTGGGTTTTGCCAACTACTACCGGAGGTTTATCCTGGGTTTTGGCCAGATAGCGGCTCCCATCACCTCACTGCTGAAGGGGGGCCCGGTGTGGTTGCAGTGGTCAGCAGAGTCGGACGGAGCATTCAACAAGTTGAAGGCGCTGTTCACTGATGCGCCCGTGTTGGCGCATCCGGACTCCTCTCTAGCATTCATAGTGGAGGTGGACGCGTCCGAGGCTGGGGTGGGTGCCGTGCTATCACAGCGCTCGGGTACGCCACCAAAACTCTGCCCCTGCGCTTTCTTCTCAAGGAAGCTCAGCCCAGCGGAGCGTAACTATGATGTGGGGGACCGGGAGTTGCTAGCGGTGGTTAGAGCTCTGAAGGTGTGGAGACACTGGCTTGAGGGGGCTAAGCATCCTTTTCTCATCTGGACCGACCACCAGAATCTGGAGTATATTCGGGCAGCTAGGAGACTTAACCCACGTCAGGCAAGGTGGGCCATATTCTTCATCCGGTTCCGGTTTACTTTGTCTTATAGACCGGGCTCCCAGAACGTGAAGGCTGACGCATTGTCCTGCCTTTACGACACGGAGGATGGGTCCACCGAACCTACTCCCATCCTTCCCGCCTCAAAGCTGGTAGCCCCAGTGGTATGGGAGGTGGACTCGGACATCGAGCGGGCGTTACGGGCAGAACCCGCGTCTCCTCAGTGTCCAGCGGGGCGAAGGTACGTGCCGCTTGGTGTTTGGGACAAACTGATTCGGTGGGCTCACGTCCTACCCTCCTCAGGTCAACCTGGGGTGACGAGGACAGTGGGGACCCTTCAGGGGAGGTATTGGTGGCCTATGTTGGCTAAGGACGTTAAGGGTTATGTCTCCTCCTGTTCAGTGTGCGCTCAGAGTAAGGCTCCTAGGCACCTTCCTAGAGGGAAGCTACAACCCCTCCCCGTTCCACAGCGGCCATGGTCACATCTGTCCATAGATTTCCTGACCGATCTTCCGCCGTCTCAGGGGTACACCACGGTTCTAGTGATTGTGAATTGGTTCTCTAAGTCCTGCCGTCTCCTCCCGTTGCCCGGTATCTCTACAGCCATACAGACTGCGGAGGCATTATTCACCCATGTCTTTCGGCACTACGGGGTGCCGGAGGACATCGTTTCTGATCGGGGCCCCCAATTCACGTCTCGGGTATGGAGAGCATTCATGGAACGCTTGGGGGTCTCTGTCAGCCTGACCTCCGGTTATCACCCCGAGAGTAATGGGCAGGTGGAGAGAATGAACCAGGAGGTGGGTAGGTTTCTGCGGTCTTATTGCCAGGATCGGCCAGGGGAGTGGGCACGATACATTCCCTGGGCTGAAATGGCTCAGAACTCACTACGCCATTCCTCTACTAACGTGTCCCCTTTTCAGTGTGTGTTGGGGTACCAGCCGGTCCTGGCACCATGGCCTCCGAGCCAGACCGAGGCTCCTGCGGTGGAGGAATGGGTACAGCGCTCCAAGGAGACCTGGAGGGCCGTCCAGGAATCTCTACGACAAGCGAGTGGACGGCAGAAGAGGAGTGCTGACCGCCACCGCAGTGAGGCCCCCGTGTTTGTACCGGGGGACAGGGTCTGGCTCTCGACCCGAAACCTACCTCTCCGCTTGCCCTGCCGGAAGCTGGGTCCGCAGTGTGTAGGGCCCTTTAAAGTCCTGAGGAGAATAAACGAGGTGTGTTATCGATTACAACTCCCTTCCTATTATCGTATTAACCCCTCGTTTCATGTGTCTCTCCTCAGGCCGGTGGTAGCTGGTCCCCTGCAGGACAGTGAGGTACCGGAGGTCCCTCCCCCCCCTCTGGACATCGAGGGGTCCCCGGCATACACGATGTGAGGGGCCTGCAGTACCTCGTGGACTGGGAGGGGTACGGTCCGGAGGAGAGGTGCTGGGTACCGGTGGGGGACATCTCTTCTTAACAATGGTCTATAATATACAGTAAGTCTGATCAGTGGAAATATTCTCCTTCTTAACAATGGTCTAAAATATACAGTAAGTCTGATCAGTGGAACTATTCTCCTTCTTAACAATGGTCTATAATATACAGTTAGTCTGATCTCCTTCTAAACAATGGTCTATAATATACAGTAAGTCTGATCAGGGTAATTACTGTGATTGTCAGCAAGAAAACCTACTGTCCCCAAACGTATTGTATTTTTCCACTTCTTCCCAGTGATGTCAGTCTACAGTAACCATATATTGGAAGCCTTATATTCCTACTCCTGTCTTTGAACATGAATGATATGAGGCTTTGAATTTGTTGCAGCTCATCACGGACAGGTTTGAATCAGTACAACAAATAAGCATTGGATATGAAATGTTCCAGGAATCAAATACTATTTCTGACATTTTAGTATTGGCCACATGCAGAGATGGTAGGAGGACTTACAACTCATAAAGACATATTATATCTATGTAGAGATGGTAGGAGGACTTACAACTCATAAAGACATCATATTATATCTATGTAGAGATGGTAGGAGGACTTACAACTCATAAAGACATCATATTATATCTATGTAGACATGGTAGGAGGACTTTACATCTCATAAATACATCATATTATATCTATGTAGAGATGGTAGGAGGACTTACAACTCATAAAGACATCATATTATATCTATGTAGATATGGTAGGAGGACTTACAAGACATCATATTATATCTATGTAGAGATGGTAGGGGAACTTACAACTCATAAAGACATCATATTATATCTATGTAGAGATGGTAGGAGGACTTACAACTCATAAAGACATCATATTATATCTATGTAGATATGGTAGGAGGACTTACAAGACATCATATTATATCTATGTAGAGATGGTAGGGGAACTTACAACTCATAAAGACATCATATTATATAGATGTAGAGTTAGATGATAAGGATCTACAACTAGTAGGTAGAAACCACCTGAATATTGATCTACAACTAGTAGACAGAAACCACCTGAATATTGATCTACAACTAGTAGGTAGAAACCACCTGAATATTGATCTACAACTAGTAGGTAGAAACCACCTGAATATTGATCTACAACTAGTAGGTAGAAACCACCTGAATATTGATCTACAACTAGTAGACAGAAACCACCTGGATATTGATCTACAACTAGTAGGTAGAAACCACCTGAATATTGATCTACAACTAGTAGACAGAAACCACCTGAATATTGATCTACAACTAGTAGGTAGAAACCACCTGAATATTGATCTACAACTAGTAGACAGAAACCACCTGAATATTGATCTACAACTAGTAGACAGAAACCACCTGAATATTGATCTACAACTAGTAGACAGAAACCACCTGAATATTGATCTACAACTAGTAGGTAGAAACCACCTGAATATTGATCTACAACTAGTAGGTAGAAACCACCTGAATATTGATCTACAACTAGTAGACAGAAACCACCTGGATATTGATCTACAACTAGTAGGTAGAAACCACCTGAATATTGATCTACAACTAGTAGGTAGAAACCACCTGAATATTGATCTACAACTAGTAGGTAGAAACCACCTGAATATTGATCTACAACTAGTAGACAGAAACCACCTGAATATTGATCTACAACTAGTAGACAGAAACCACCTGAATATTGATCTACAACTAGTAGACAGAAACCACCTGAATATTGATCTACAACTAGTAGACAGAAACCACCTGAATATTGATCTACAACTAGTAGACAGAAACCACCTGATATTGATCTACAATTAGAAAAACCACCTGAATATTGATCTACAACTAGCTGACAGAAACCACCTGAATATTGATCTACAACTAGTAGACAGAAACCACCTGAATATTGATCTACAACTAGTAGACAGAAACCACCTGGATATTGATCTACAACTAGTAGGTAGA
This sequence comes from Oncorhynchus nerka, assembly GCF_034236695.1. Taxonomy (NCBI): domain Eukaryota; kingdom Metazoa; phylum Chordata; class Actinopteri; order Salmoniformes; family Salmonidae; genus Oncorhynchus; species Oncorhynchus nerka. The sequence continues at coordinate 44,898 of NW_027040316.1, read as the reverse complement.
AACCACCTGAATATTGATCTACAACTAGTAGGTAGAAACCACCTGAATATTGATCTACAACTAGTAGGTAGAAACCACCTGAATATTGATCTACAACTAGTAGACAGAAACCACCTGAATATTGATCTACAACTAGTAGACAGAAACCACCTGAATATTGATCTACAACTAGTAGGTAGAAACCACCTGAATATTGATCTACAACTAGTAGACAGAAACCACCTGAATATTGATCTACAACTAGTAGACAGAAACCACCTGAATATTGATCTACAACTAGTAGACAGAAACCACCTGAATATTGATCTACAACTAGTAGACAGAAACCACCTGAATATTGATCTACAACTATTAGGCAGAAACCACCTGAATATTGATCTACAACTGGTAGGTAGAAACCACCTGAATATTGATCTACAACTAGTAGACAGAAACCACCTGAATATTGATCTACAACTAGTAGACAGAAACCACCTGAATATTGATCTACAACTAGTAGGTAGAAACCACCTGAATATTGATCTACAACTAGTAGGTAGAAACCACCTGAATATTGATCTACAACTAGTAGACAGAAACCACCTGGATATTGATCTACAACTAGTAGGTAGAAACCACCTGAATATTGATCTACAACTAGTAGGTAGAAACCACCTGAATATTGATCTACAACTAGTAGGTAGAAACCACCTGAATATTGATCTACAACTAGTAGACAGAAACCACCTGAATATTGATCTACAACTAGTAGACAGAAACCACCTGAATATTGATCTACAACTAGTAGACAGAAACCACCTGAATATTGATCTACAACTAGTAGACAGAAACCACCTGAATATTGATCTACAACTAGTAGACAGAAACCACCTGGATATTGATCTACAACTAGCTGACAGAAACCACCTGAATATTGATCTACAACTAGTAGACAGAAACCACCTGAATATTGATCTACAACTAGTAGACAGAAACCACCTGAATATTGATCTACAACTAGCTGACAGAAACCACCTGAATATTGATCTACAACTAGTAGACAGAAACCACCTGAATATTGATCTACAACTAGTAGACAGAAACCACCTGGATATTGATCTACAACTAGTAGGTAGAAACCACCTGAATATTGATCTACAACTAGTAGGTAGAAACCACCTGAATATTGATCTACAACTAGTAGACAGAAACCACCTGGATATTGATCTACAACTAGTAGACAGAAACCACCTGAATATTGATCTACAACTAGTAGACAGAAACCACCTGAATATTGATCTACAACTAGTAGACAGAAACCACCTGAATATTGATCTACAACTAGTAGGTAGAAACCACCTGAATATTGATCTACAACTAGTAGACAGAAACCACCTGAATATTGATCTACAACTAGTAGACAGAAACCACCTGAATATTGATCTACAACTAGTAGACAGAAACCACCTGAATATTGATCTACAACTAGTAGACAGAAACCACCTGGATATTGATCTACAACTAGTAGACAGAAACCACCTGAATATTAATCTACAACTAGTAGGTAGAAACCACCTGAATATTGATCTACAACTAGTAGACAGAAACCACCTGAATATTGATCTACAACTAGTAGACAGAAACCACCTGAATATTGATCTACAACTAGTAGACAGAAACCACCTGAATATTGATCTACAACTAGCTGACAGAAACCACCTGAATATTGATCTACAACTAGTAGACAGAAACCACCTGAATATTAATCTACAACTAGTAGGTAGAAACCACCTGAATATTGATCTACAACTAGTAGGTAGAAACCACCTGAATATTGATCTACAACTAGTAGACAGAAACCACCTGAATATTAATCTACAACTAGTAGGTAGAAACCACCTGAATATTGATCTACAACTAGTAGACAGAAACCACCTGAATATTGATCTACAACTAGTAGACAGAAACCACCTGGATATTGATCTACAACTAGTAGGTAGAAACCACCTGAATATTGATCTACAACTAGTAGACAGAAACCACCTGAATATTGATCTACAACTAGTAGACAGAAACCACCTGGATATTGATCTACAACTAGTAGACAGAAACCACCTGAATATTGATCTACAACTAGTAGGTAGAAACCACCTGAATATTGATCTACAACTAGTAGACAGAAACCACCTGGATATTGATCTACAACTAGTAGACAGAAACCACCTGAATATTGATCTACAACTAGTAGGTAGAAACCACCTGAATATTGATCTACAACTATTAGGCAGAAACCACCTGAATATTGATCTACAACTGGTAGGTAGAAACCACCTGAATATTGATCTACAACTAGTAGACAGAAACCACCTGAATATTGATCTACAACTAGTAGACAGAAACCACCTGAATATTGATCTACAACTAGTAGGTAGAAACCACCTGAATATTGATCTACAACTAGTAGGTAGAAACCACCTGAATATTGATCTACAACTAGTAGACAGAAACCACCTGAATATTGATCTACAACTAGTAGACAGAAACCACCTGAATATTGATCTACAACTAGTAGACAGAAACCACCTGAATATTGATCTACAACTAGTAGACAGAAACCACCTGAATATTGATCTACAACTAGTAGACAGAAACCACCTGGATATTGATCTACAACTAGCTGACAGAAACCACCTGAATATTGATCTACAACTAGTAGACAGAAACCACCTGAATATTGATCTACAACTAGTAGACAGAAACCACCTGAATATTGATCTACAACTAGCTGACAGAAACCACCTGAATATTGATCTACAACTAGTAGACAGAAACCACCTGAATATTGATCTACAACTAGTAGACAGAAACCACCTGGATATTGATCTACAACTAGTAGGTAGAAACCACCTGAATATTGATCTACAACTAGCTGACAGAAACCACCTGAATATTGATCTACAACTAATAGACAGAAACCACCTGGATATTGATCTACAACTAGTAGACAGAAACCACCTGAATATTGATCTACAACTAGTAGGTAGAAACCACCTGAATATTGATCTACAACTAGTAGACAGAAACCACCTGAATATTGATCTACAACTAGTAGGTAGAAACCACCTGAATATTGATCTACAACTAGTAGGTAGAAACCACCTGAATATTGATCTACAACTAGTAGACAGAAACCACCTGAATATTGATCTACAACTAGTAGACAGAAACCACCTGAATATTGATCTACAACTAGTAGACAGAAACCACCTGAATATTGATCTACAACTAGTAGACAGAAACCACCTGAATATTGATCTACAACTAGTAGACAGAAACCACCTGGATATTGATCTACAACTAGTAGACAGAAACCACCTGAATATTGATCTACAACTAGTAGGTAGAAACCACCTGAATATTGATCTACAACTAGTAGACAGAAACCACCTGAATATTGATCTACAACTAGTAGACAGAAACCACCTGAATATTGATCTACAACTAGTAGGTAGAAACCACCTGAATATTGATCTACAACTAGTAGGTAGAAACCACCTGAATATTGATCTACAACTAGTAGGTAGAAACCACCTGAATATTGATCTACAACTAGTAGGTAGAAACCACCTGAATATTGATCTACAACTAATAGACATAAACCACCTGAATATTGATCTACAACTAGTAGGTAGAAACCACCTGAATATTGATCTACAACTAGTAGACAGAAACCACCTGAATATTGATCTACAACTAGTAGACAGAAACCACCTGAATATTAATCTACAACTAGTAGACAGAAACCACCTGAATATTGATCTACAACTAGTAGGTAGAAACCACCTGAATATTGATCTACAACTAGTAGACAGAAACCACCTGAATATTGATCTACAACTAGTAGGTAGAAACCACCTGAATATTGATCTACAACTAGTAGGTAGAAACCACCTGAATATTGATCTACAACTAGTAGGTAGAAACCACCTGAATATTGATCTACAACTAATAGACATAAACCACCTGAATATTGATCTACAACTAGTAGGTAGAAACCACCTGAATATTGATCTACAACTAGTAGGTAGAAACCACCTGAATATTGATCTACAACTAGTAGACAGAAACCACCTGAATATTGATCTACAACTAGTAGACAGAAACCACCTGAATATTGATCTACAACTAGTAGACAGAAACCACCTGAATATTGATATTCATCAGATTTTTCTAAATGAATATTTATAACAAGATGTTCAAACACCTGGGAAACAGGTTGGGGAGGCCAACCCTCAAACACCTGGGAAACAGGTTGGGGAGGCCAACCCTCAAACACCTGGGAAACAGGTTGGGGAGGCCAACCCTCAAACACCTGGGAAACAGGTTGGGGAGGCCAACCCTCAAACACCTGGGAAACAGGTTGGGGAGGCCAACCCTCAAACACCTGGGAAACAGGTTGGGGAGGCCAACCCTCAAACACCTGGGAAACAGGTTGGCATTTTCTTCCAGACCTGTTTTAAACAGATACTTCGCCCAAATGACCAAATATGAAATGTTTGTGTCCGTACCTGAAAGCAGTCTGTGGACAAGCAGACTGAACTCTACGGTTTGGTTCCCCACTGCCATCAACCATTAATATGATGATTTCCTGTGCAGAGCCTTGGTGTCGTGGAGACACTTCCTGGTACGTGTCTGATTTCCTGTGCAGAGCCTTGGTGTCGTGGACACACTTCCTGGTACGTGTCTGATTTCCTGTGCAGAGCCTTGGTGTCGTGGTGACACTCCCTGGTACGTGTCTGATTTCCAGGGCAGAGCCTTGGTGTCGTGGTGACACTTCCTGGTACGTGTCTGATTTCCTGTGCAGAGCCTTGGTGTCGTGGTGACACTCCCTGGTACGTGTCTGATTTCCTGTGCAGAGCCTTGGTGTCGTGGTGATACTCCCTGGTACGTGTCTGATTTCCTGTGCAGAGCCTTGGTGTAGTGGTGACACTTCCTGGTACGTGTCTGATTTCCTGTGCAGAGCCTTGGTGTCGTGGTGACACTCCCTGGTACGTGTCTGATTTCCTGTGCAGAGCCTTGGTGTAGTGGTAACACTCCCTGGTACGTGTCTGATTTCCTGTGCAGAGCCTTGGTGTCGTGGTAACACTCCCTGGTACATGTCTGATTTCCAGTGCAGAGCCTTGGTGTAGTGGTGACACTCCCTGGTATGTGTCTGATTTCCTGTGCAGAGCCTTGGTGTAGTGGTGACACTCCCTGGTACGTGTCTGATTTCCTGTGCAGAGCCTTGATGTCGTGGTGACACTTCCTGGTACGTCTCATACAACTTTCCACCTGAGAAGAGAGATCAATCCCTGCTTCCAACCTGTTAAGGGAATTTTTTATCAATGATGACTAATTGTGTATACATTACAATCAGGACTGACTAATCAAAATACTATTATGTTACTGTATATGTACTAATCCGAATACTATTATGTTACTGTATATGTACTAATCAGAATACTAATATGTTGTTGTATATGTATGAGTTTTAATTCTTGATCCCAGTACTGAATATAATGTGTGTGAATGAATCAAGGATTAGAACAATGACGGTCTGTTCCTTGGTAGGAATGAATGAACGATATCTTCAGACTGGCTAGAATGCTTATCTACACCGGAAAACCTTGGCTCAGCCATAAATTATATTAAATTTGTAGTGAGACGGATGTGGGAAGGGAAGACGGAAGGGACGTAGCCAGCGGTCAGGGAAGAGTTGATGAGCGAGGTGAGGTAAGGGAGAAGGTCTCCGGAAATGGTCTGGAGAAGAGAGGAGGGGATAGGGTCAAGCGGGCAGGTTGTTGGGCGGCCGGCCGTCACAAGACGCGAGATTTCATCTGGAGAGAGAGGGGAGAAAGAGGGGAGAAAGAGGTCAGAGAGAAAATGGTTTGTCTTTTAGAAGGAAAATGTGTGCATTAGTGTTCTGAGTCACTTTTCAGAAGTTGATAAAAATTACAAAATACATTTTTTAAAGTAATTCGAGAGTCACCAGGATAGTCAGGAAAGATGCTAAAAACTAGCAGCTGATACGCTAGGTGGGCATCATAAGATTTGTGGCGTTTATTTGGATTGGATTAGGCTATTGCTATGCAACATATATTAAATTCATGTTATTGTCAGATAGAATACTGAGGATCCCTGAAGGAAAGAGCTTGTAAAGTGTAAGAAGGATTTCGATATGGTTAGCATTTGTTCAGGCTCTGGTTAACCATTAGGAGGTCTTTTAAATATTATTACATTTGACAGGAATATAGGAATATAGGACATCTGTGGTGATTTAGGATTATTGTAAGGATTAAGATAGATTGATTAAGGAAATGTAAGGACTTTAGAGAAAAGCCACTCATAGACATGTTTTTTCTAAAAATCAATGATTTTAGATAGTCAAACAGTGAGACGTGGCATTTTGAGAGATACGAGAGAAAGGAATTACTGTTTAAATCGGTAAATATATATATTTAAGAACATATATAAATAGCACAGATACTTCTTAAACTAGATAAGACACTGGACAGAGAATTGATACAGGATTGAGATGAATGGATGCCCAAGGGAGGATTGGACATACATGATAATGTCAGAAAATAAGGATAATTTACTAATCCTACCTAAGTCATTATTTAGGGTATATAAGGTTGTTACCTGGGCAGAGCCAGGTATCAAAAAGGGGGGTGGGTAAATTAGTGGTCTATTGGATAAGAAACTAATAATTAAAAAAAAAGTTTTTTAGCTAACAAATAGGCATATAAATTAAAGATATAATCAGCTGAAACATATGAGAAACTGTTTGTTAACCAAGCCTGTATGTCCAGGATTTTATGCATTACAGGTGAACTACAGGTGAAGTCACTCAATCCAGTCCCAGAGGCTTGTTGGGGGGACCATACCAAGGACTCCTGGTGACAGCTAGCTGAAAGAGCTACCCGGATTCATATCACACGGCGGGAGGGTAAGACACAAACACTGTCAAACAATAAACAGTGTTCGAGAGGAGAACTGGAATTAACAGAATTCCGGAGGGCATCTCTCGAATGAAGTAATCCTACCTGTCCTATCACCCCTGTTTTTGTTCATAGAAGTGAAGATGTGTCTGGCTCTTGCTAGTGATGTGTTCTCGGGGAGAGGGTGGGGTTTCACATGGAAGCTGTTCGTCTGAGCTGTCTTAAAATGGGTGACATATTCCTGATACAGCACGTCCTACTTGAGTATGCGGAGAGTGGTAATTTGACCCATGGTTTAGACAATGAGGATTTTGTTCCAAAATAAGCATAAGAGATCCCTAGATCTGGGTAGACAGGAAGTTAGAGTAGAGGTTGGGAAGGATCTCTCAATGGAATTTTATGTAGACCAAAATGGAGTCTGTAACTACATGGCAGTCTAGGACTCTGAGCCATTATGGCATATATCGGTGCAGGTTCCCATATTGATCGTGGACACAGGTCATAGCTCATTTGGAGAGAGAGGGCTATATGGGGGCTATATGGATCCACTCACCCAGTATGGAAGAAGGTAGAGTATAGCGAAGGTGAGAGTTTTTGATTGTAATCAGGAGAGAGGGATATATTGAATAAAGATACACCTAACCCTTTAAACAAAAATGAAGGAGGATCTAGGGTTGTGGTATGATGGATATGACCAGGTCTTGGTCGACACCCTAGTATGGTTCTGGGTAGAGGAGTTTAGGCAGGTATGGTAAAGCTGTTCACGAAAACAGGAATGCCAGATAATGACAGTTGTATTGATTGCACTATGTATATCCCCAGGTTCCCCTTAAATCAAGACTTCCTCCCTTTACAGTGACCGGAGGAGATTATTACCGTGTGGCCTGGTACAGTACTCTTGGGAAATGATGTCAGGGCGAGGTTTTACCGACAGATTGGACAGGATTATGCTCCCTTGTACATTTGGGAATGCCTTTCACACTCATTCAACACCAAGACATGAAGTTTATCCAAATGGGAAAAAGAGCTACTCCATCCGGGTCTCTTGATGACAAAGTATACATTGATAACATTGGGGTTCCACGGGGGTGCTAGATGAGTTCAAAGCAAGAAATCAGATCCTAGCAGGATTAGAGTTAAGTATTTCCGGGTGGTCTACTCTCAATAAGAACGTGGACTGGATTAATTATATTTATGATAATCAACAGAGCTTTAACAAGTATACCAGAGATGCTATTAAAGGTTTTGCAGAACAGACTGAAGCAACCAGCCTGATGGCTTGGCAGAATATAATTGCATTAGATATGTTATTGGCTGAAAAGGGAGAGGTATGCGTGATTATCGGGACCATGTTTGTGCTTACATCCCAAATAACACAGCTCCGGACGAATCAGTGCCCGAAGCCTCAGCTGGTTTGACCACCCTGGCTCACGGGTTGGCAGAAAACTCTGGGGTGGATACTTCTCTGACTAATTGGGTTCGATAGTATGTTCGGAAAGTGGAAAAAAAATATTATGATCACTGTATTATGGGCTACATTCACCTGAGTGACTGTTTAGTTTTATGGGGCTGTTGTCTAATTCCCTGTGTATGAGGCCTTATTTCCAGTACTCTGGAGAAATCGATGACAATAGATGGTGAGGTACCAGGGGATTCCAGGTTCTGACCCGCGGAGTGCTGATTGTCTACAGGACAAGTGGATGAATCTGGATCCTTCAGTTGCGGGGAATTTATGTTTGAAGAGACCATTTTTGATGTTTAGGGAGGCTAGGTTGTATCCCGTTTCAATAATAGACTGTTTTTTTATGATTGTAACGAAAATCCTTATAAGAAGAGTTATGATTCTGATGTAGGCCTGAGAAACAATTATGGCGAATGCAAGTGTTGGGTTATGTTTAGGTGATGTTTTGATGGCATGAAATATCTCTAATAAAAATAGAAATGGGCTTTTTAATATTACAATATAACTACAATGTGTGATTGGATGTATAATATTTAATGAAAGGGTGGATATGTTATGGGAATTTTTATCAATGATGACTAATTATGTATACATTTCAATCAGGACTGACTAATCCGAATACTATTATGTCACTCTACATGTATGAATTTTCTCTCTTGCTCCCAGTATTGAATATAATGTAGTCAAGAGTTTAGAACAATGACGGTCTGTTCATTGGTACAAATGAATGAACTATCTCCAGACTGTCTAGAATGCTTATCTACACTGACTGACCTTGGCTCTAGGCGAGGAGGGAAGGCTTGAAATCTATAGAGCCTTTCTACCAGTGTCAAGAAGAGACGGAACATTTAGAAAACGCTGACATCATTTTCAGTTTATATAACCTGTGGTAAAATGTGTATGTACTCAGTACTCTCTTGAATAAAGGCTGTTACTTGACTTTAAGACCGGGACTCTGTCCATTCCTATAAAATAAGGGTCTTACAAATCCTTATGAATTGACAGAGTGTTTCATTTTAATTGGGAATTAAAACAGAGGAATTAAATTCCTTGAACAGAAACGCAAGTACACTCTCTCGTGACCGCGCGCAATGAGACCGAGGCTTTCTACCAGACCACCCACCAAAAGAGCTATTATGAGCCCCCCCTTCATAGTAGAATCATACAACCAGAATCTACAGACGGTGACATCTTGTGGATGTGGCACTGTTTTCTATATTGAGTTCTCACTTCCTGTTTGGATTTCTTCTCAGGTTTTTGTCTGCCATATGAGTTCCGTTATACTCACAGACATAATTCAAACAGTTTTAGAAACTTCAGAGTGTTTTCTATCCACCAGTAATAATACTATGCATATATTCCCATCTGGGAAAGAGTAGGAGGCCGTTTACTCTGGGCACTCCTTTCATCCAAAAGTCAAAATACTGCCCCCTAGCCTCAACAGGCTAGCCAAACCAACCGTAGAACCACTGAACGCTCCTGTTAGGGTTAGGGTTAGTGCTGGGTTAGAGTTAGGGTCAGGGTTGGGTTAGGATTAAGGATAGAGTTGGGTTAGGGTTAAGGTTAGTGTTGGATTAGGGTTGGTGTTAGGGTTAGGGTTGGTTTAGTGTTAGGGTGAGGCTTAGAGTTGGGGTTGGGTTGGGTTGGGGTTGGGGTTGGGTTAGGGTTAGGGTTGGGTTGGTGTTCAGGTTAGGTTTTGGTTAGGGTTAGTGTTGGGTTGGTTAGGGTTGGGTTAGGGTTAGGGTTAGGTTGGTGTTAGGGTGTGGTTAGGGTTAAGGATATGGTTAGGGTTGTGAATAGGGTTGGGTTGAAGCTAGGGTTAGGGTTAGGGTTAAGGATAGAGTTGGGTTAGGGTTAGTGTTGGATTAGGGTTGGGTTGGTGTTAGGGTTAGGGTTAGGGTTGGGTTAGGGCTGGATTAGGGTTGGATTAGGGTTAGGGTTGAGTTAGGGTTGGATTCGTGTTGGATTAGGGTTAGTGTTGAGTTAGGGTTGAGTTAGGGTTGGGTTAGGGTTGGATTAGGGTTGGATTAGGGTTAGGGTTGGGTTAGAGTAGGGTTGGGTTAGGATTGGGTTAGGGTTGGTTTAGCGTTAGGGTTAGATTAGTGTTGGATTGGGTTAGGTTAGTGTTGGGTTGGGTTAGGTTTATGGTTAGGGTTAAGGATATAGTTGGGTTAGGGTTAGGTTAGTGTTGGGTCGGGTTAGGTTAGTGTTGGGTTGGGTTAGGATTGAGTTAGTGTTGGGTTGGGTTAGGTTAGTGTTGGGATGGGTTTGGTTAGGTTTAGGGTTAGGGTTAAGGATATAGTTGGGTTAGGGTTAGGTTAGTGTTGGGTTGGGTTAGGGTTGGGTTAGGGTTGGGTTGGTTTAGAATTGGGTTAGTGCTGGGTTGGGTTAGGGTTAAGGATATAGTTGGGTTAGGGTTAGGTTAGTGTTGGGTTGGGTTAGGATAGTGTTGGGTTGGGTTAGTGTTGGGTTGGGTTAGGATTGGGTTAGGATTGGTTTAGGATTGGTTTAGGGTTAGGGTTAGGTTAGTGTTGGGTTGGGTTAGGATTGGGTTCGGTTTGGGTTTGGTTAGGTTAGTGTTGGGTTGGGTTAGGTTAGTGTTGGGTTAGGTTAGTGTTGGGTTGGATTAGGATTGGGTTAGTGTTGGGTTAGGTTAGTGTTGGGTTGGGTTAGTGTTGGGTTGGGTTAGGTTAGTGTTGGGTTGGGTTAGGATTGGGTTAGGATTGGTTTAGGATTGGTTTAGGGTTAGGGTTAGGTTAGTGTTGGGTTGGGTTACGATTGGGTTAGGTTGGAGTTTGGTTAGGTTAGTGTTGGGTTGGGTTAGGTTAGTGTTGGGTTGGGTTAGGTTAGTGTTGGGTTGGGTTAGGATTGGGTTAGGGTTAGGTTAGTGTTAGTGTTAGGGTTAGGTTAGTGTTGGGTTAGGGTTAAGGATATAGTTGGGTTAGGGTTAGGTTAGTGTTGGGTTAGGTTTGGGTTGGGTTAGGTTAGTGTTGGGTTGGGTTAGGATTGGGTTAGGGTTAGGTTAGGGTTAGTGTTAGGGTTAGGTTAGTGTTGGGTTAGGGTTAGGTTAGGTTAGTGTTGGGTTGGGTTGGGTTAGGTTTAGGGTTAGGGTTAAGGATATAGTTGGGTTAGGGTTAGGTTAGTGTTGGGTTGGGTTAGGGTTGGGTTGGGTTAGAATTGGGTTAGTGTTGGGTTGGGTTAGGGTTAAGGATATAGTTGGGTTAGGGTTAGGTTAGTGTTGGGTTGGGTTAGGTTAGTGTTGGGTTGGGTTAGGTTAGTGTTGGGTTGGGTTAGGTTAGTGTTGGGTTGGGTTAGGTTAGTGTTGGGTTGGGTTAGGATTGGGTTAGGATTGGTTTAGGATTGGTTTAGGGTTAGGGTTAGGTTAGTGTTGGGTTGGGTTACGATTGGGTTAGGTTGGAGTTTGGTTAGGTTAGTGTTGGGTTGGGTTAGGTTAGTGTTGGGTTGGGTTAGGTTAGTGTTGGGTTGGGTTAGGATTGGGTTAGGGTTAGGTTAGGGTTAGTGTTAGGGTTAGGTTAGTGTTGGGTTAGGGTTAGGGTTAAGGATATAGTTGGGTTAGGGTTAGGTTAGTGTTGGGTTAGGTTTGGGTTGGGTTAGGTTAGTGTTGGGTTGGGTTAGGATTGGGTTAGGGTTAGGTTAGGGTTAGTGTTAGGGTTAGGTTAGTGTTGGGTTAGGGTTAGGGTTAAGGATATAGTTGGGTTAGGGTTAGGTTAGTGTTGGGTTGGGTTAGGATTGGGTTAGGGTTGGGTTGGGTTGGGTTAGGTTAGTGTTGGTTGGGTTAGGTTTATGGTTAGGGTTAAGCATATAGTTGGGTTAGGGTTGGGTTGGGTTAGGTTAGTGTTGGGTTGGGTTAGGATTGGGTTAGGGTTGGTTTAGGGTTAGGGTTGTGAATAGGGTTGGGTTGAAGCTAGGGTTAGGGTTAGGGTTAAGGATAGAGTTGGGTTAGGGTTAGTGTTGGATTAGGGTTGGGTTGGTGTTAGGTTTAGGGTTAGGGTTGGGTTAGGGCTGGATTAGGGTTGGATTAGGGTTAGGGTTGAGTTAGGGTTGGATTCGTGTTGGATTAGGGTTAGTGTTGAGTTAGGGTTGGGTTAGGGTTGAGTTAGGGTTGGGTTAGGGTTGGATTAGGGTTGGATTAGGGTTGGGTTAGAGTAGGGTTGGGTTAGGATTGGGTTAGGGTTGGTTTAGCTTTAGGGTTAGATTAGTGTTGGATTGGGTTAGGTTAGTGTTGGGTTGGGTTAGGTTTATGGTTAGGGTTAAGGATATAGTTGGGTTAGGGTTAGGTTAGTGTTGGGTCGGGTTAGGTTAGTGTTGGGTTGGGTTAGGATTGAGTTAGTGTTGGGTTGGGTTAGGTTAGTGTTGGGATGGGTTTGGTTAGGTTTAGGGTTAGGGTTAAGGATATAGTTGGGTTAGGGTTAGGTTAGTGTTGGGTTGGGTTAGGGTTGGGTTAGGGTTGGGTTGGTTTAGAATTGGGTTAGTGCTGGGTTGGGTTAGGGTTAAGGATATAGTTGGGTTAGGGTTAGGTTAGTGTTGGGTTGGGTTAGGATAGTGTTGGGTTGGGTTAGTGTTGGGTTGGGTTAGGATTGGGTTAGGATTGGTTTAGGATTGGTTTAGGGTTAGGGTTAGGTTAGTGTTGGGTTGGGTTAGGATTGGGTTCGGTTTGGGTTTGGTTAGGTTAGTGTTGGGTTGGGTTAGGTTAGTGTTGGGTTAGGTTAGTGTTGGGTTGGATTAGGATTGGGTTAGGGTTGGTTTAGGGTTAGGGTTAGTGTTGGGTTAGGTTTGGGTTGGGTTAGGTTAGTGTTGGGTTGGGTTAGGATTGGGTTAGGGTTAGGTTAGTGTTGGGTTGGGTTAGGGTTAGGGTTAAGAATATAGTTGGGTTAGGGTTTGGTTAGGGTTGGATTAGGGTTGGTGTTAGGGTTAGGGTTGGTTTAGTGTTAGGGTGAGGCTTAGAGTTGGGGTTGGGTTGGGTTTGGGGTTGGGGTTGGAGTTGGGTTAGGGTTGGGTTGGTGTTCAGGTTAGGTTTTGGTTAGGGTTAGAGTTGGGCTGGTTAGGGTTGGGGTTGGGTTAGGGTTAGGTTGGTGTTAGGGTGTGGTTAGGGTTAAGGATATGGTTAGGGTTGTGAATAGGTTTGGGTTGAAGCTAGGGTTAGGGTTAAGGATAGAGTTGGGTTAGGGTTAGTGTTGTATTAGGGTTGGGTTGGTGTTAGGGTTAGGGTTGGGTTAGGGTTAGGGTTGGGATAGGGCTGGATTAGGGTTGGATTAGGGTTAGGGTTGAGTTAGGGTTGAGTTAGGGTTGGGTTAGTGTTGGATTAGGGTTAGTGTTGAGTTAGGGTTGAGTTAGGGTTGGGTTAGTGTTAGGTTAGGGTTGGACTAGGGTTGGATTAGGGTTAGGGTTGAGTTAGGGTTGGGTTAGGGTTAAAGATTGAGTTGGTTTAGGATTAATGGTTGGGTTAGTGTTAAGGTTAGGGTTGGGTTAGGGTTAGAGTTGAGGTTGGGTTATCGTTGGGTTAGGTTTAGTTTTGGGATAGGGTTAAGGATAGAGTTGGGTTTGGGTTAGGGTTGGGTTAGAGTAGGGTTGGGTTGGGTTAGGATTGGGTTAGGGTTGGTTTAGGGTTAGGGTTAGATTAGTGTTGGATTGGGTTAGGTTAGTGTTGGGTTGGGTTAGGTTTATGGTTAGGGTTAAGGATATAGTTGGGTTAGGGTTAGGTTAGTGTTGGGTCGGGTTAGGTTAGTGTTGGGTTGGGTTAGAATTGGGTTAGTGTTAGGTTGGGTTAGGTTAGTGTTGGGTTGGGTTGGGTTAGGTTTAGGGTTAGGGTTAAGGATATAGTTGGGTTAGGGTTAGGTTAGTGTTGGGTTAGGGTTGGGTTGGGTTAGAATTGGGTTAGTGTTGGGTTGGGTTAGGGTTAAGGATATAGTTGGGTTAGGGTTAGGTTAGTGTTGTGTTGGGTTAGGATAGTGTTGGGTTGGGTTAGGTTAGTGTTGGGTTAGGTTAGTGTTGGGTTGGGTTAGGTTAGTGTTGGGTTGGGTTAGGTTAGTGTTGGGTTGGGTTAGGATTGGGTTAGGATTGGTTTAGGATTGGTTTAGGGTTAGGGTTAGGTTAGTGTTGGGTTGGGTTACGATTGGGTTAGGTTGGAGTTTGGTTAGGTTAGTGTTGGGTTGGGTTAGGTTAGTGTTGGGTTGGGTTAGGTTAGTGTTGGGTTGGGTTAGGATTGGGTTAGGTTAGGGTTAGTGTTAGGGTTAGGTTAGTGTTGGGTTAGGGTTAAGGATATAGTTGGGTTAGGGTTAGGTTAGTGTTGGGTTAGGTTTGGGTTGGGTTAGGTTAGTGTTGGGTTGGGTTAGGATTGGGTTAGGGTTAGGTTAGGGTTAGTGTTAGGGTTAGGTTAGTGTTGGGTTAGGGTTAGGTTAGGTTAGTGTTGGGTTGGGTTGGGTTAGGTTTAGGGTTAGGGTTAAGGATATAGTTGGGTTAGGGTTAGGTTAGTGTTGGGTTGGGTTAGGGTTGGGTTGGGTTAGAATTGGGTTAGTGTTGGGTTGGGTTAGGGTTAAGGATATAGTTGGGTTAGGGTTAGGTTAGTGTTGGGTTGGGTTAGGTTAGTGTTGGGTTGGGTTAGGATTGGTTTAGGATTGGTTTAGGGTTAGGGTTAGGTTAGTGTTGGGTTGGGTTACGATTGGGTTAGGTTGGAGTTTGGTTAGGTTAGTGTTGGGTTGGGTTAGGTTAGTGTTGGGTTGGGTTAGGTTAGTGTTGGGTTGGGTTAGGATTGGGTTAGGGTTAGGTTAGGGTTAGTGTTAGGGTTAGGTTAGTGTTGGGTTAGGGTTAGGGTTAAGGATATAGTTGGGTTAGGGTTAGGTTAGTGTTGGGTTAGGTTTGGGTTGGGTTAGGTTAGTGTTGGGTTGGGTTCGGATTGGGTTAGGGTTAGGTTAGGGTTAGTGTTAGGGTTAGGTTAGTGTTGGGTTAGGGTTAGGGTTAAGGATATAGTTGGGTTAGGGTTAGGTTAGTGTTGGGTTGGGTTAGGATTGGGTTAGGGTTGGGTTGGGTTGGGTTAGGTTAGTGTTGGTTGGGTTAGGTTTATGGTTAGGGTTAAGCATATAGTTGGGTTAGGGTTGGGTTGGGTTAGGTTAGTGTTGGGTTGGGTTAGGATTGGGTTAGGGTTGGTTTAGGGTTAGGGTTAGTGTTAGGTTGGGTTAGGATTAGGTTAGGGTTGGTTTAGGGTTAGGGTTATGTTAGTGTTGGGTTGGGTTAGGATTGGGTTAGGGTTGGTTTAGGGTTAGGTTAGTTTTGGGCTGGGCTGGGTTAGTTTAGGGTTAGGTTAGTGTTGGGTTGGGTTATGTTAGTGTTGGGTTAGGGTTGGTTTGGGGTTAGGTTAGTGTTGGGTTGGGTTAGGATTGGGTTGGGTTAGGATTGGGTTAGTGTCTGGTTGGGTTAGGTTGGGGTTAAGGATATAGTTGGGTTAGGGTTAGGTTAGTGTTGGATTGGGTTAGGATAGTGTTTGGTTGGGTTAGGTTAGTGTTGGGTTAGGTTAGTGTTGGGTTGGGTTAGGTTAGTGTTGGGTTGGATTAGGATTGGGTTAGGGTTGGTTTAGGGTTAGGGTTAGGTTAGTGTTGGTTTGGGTTAGGATTGGGTTAGGGTTAGGTTAGTGTTGGGTTGGGTTAGGGTTAGGGTTAAGGATATAGTTGGGTTAGGGTTAGGTTAGTGTTGGGTTGGGTTCGGATTGGGATAGGTTTGGGTTGGATTGGGTTAGGATTGGGTTAGGGTTGGTTTAGGGTTGGGTTAGGTTAGTGTTGGGTTAGGTTAGTTTTGGGTTGGGTTAGGATTGGGTTAGGGTTGGTTTAGGGTCAGGTTAGTGTTGGGTTGGGTTAGGATTGGGTTAGGGTTAGGTTAGTGTTGGGTTGGGTTAGGATTGGGTTAGGGTTGGTTTAGGGTTAGTGTTAGGGTTAGGTTATTGTTCGGTTGGGTTAGGGTTAAGGATATAGTTGGGGTAGGGTTAGGTTAGTGTTGGGTTGGGTTAGGATTGGGTTAGGTTTGGGTTGGGTTAGGTTAGTGTTGGGTTGGGTTAGGATTAGGTTAGGGTTAGGTTAGGGTTGGGTTGGGTTAGGTTTATGGTTAGGGTTAAGGATATAGTTGGGTTAGGGTTTGGTTAGGGTTGGGTTGGGTTAGGTTAGTGTTGGGATCGGTTAGGATTGTGTTGGGTTAGGATTGGGTTAGGGTTGGTTAGGGTTAGGTTAGTGTTGGGTTGGGTTAGTTTAGGGTTAGGTTAGTGTTGGGTTGGGTTAGGATTGGGTTAGGGTTGGTTAGGGTTAGGTTAGTGTTGGATTGGGTTAGGATTGGGTTAGGGTTAGGTTAGTGTTGGGTTGAGTTGAAGCCAGCATGTGGATGGACTTGAGAATAAGGTTGAGGATATATAGTTAATTCTCTGACTGTATTGACTATAGAATAAGGTTGAGGATATATAGTTAATTCTCTGACTGTATTGACTATAGAATAAGGTTTAGGATATATAGTTAATTCTCTGACTGTATTGACCCAGTTGAATCCCATTTCTGATCCTGTAAACAGAAACAGAACAACATACATGGAAATGAGTTCAACACGTTTTAATGTATTTTTAGTTTTAATCATGTTCATTTGTATCTCTCTCTGTATGACAGATTCTCAGTAGGTTTCCATGGTCCATTAACCTAACAGCCTGGCAGGTCTACACAGTGAGAGAGGGGGGTAGAGAGGGGGAGAGGGAGGGAAGAGAGAGAGAGAGAGAGAGAGAGAGAGAGAGAGAGAGAGAGAGAGAGAGAGAGAGAGAGAGACAGAGAGAGAGAGAGAGAGAGAGAGAGAGATTCTTTAACCAGTTTGGCTCATTGGACAGTTCAGAGTCTATGTTTGTGACAGATAGGGGAGTGTGGAGGCGGAGAGAGGAGCGAAGAGAGACAGGGAGACACTACAGACATTATCACAACCTACCACTGGAGGAAGACAAATAAACAGTTTTTTTAGTTTGTCATTCTTACATTCATGGTCACAAAACAATCCCATCATTGTGGCAGAGAGAGAGAGAGAGAGGACTGGATAACACTCAGTCATCCTATTTATGTCTCTGATTGGTTAGGTCAGGGTGTGACTGGGGTGGGCATTCTATGTTTTGTTTTCTGTGTTTCTTTATATCTATGTTTTGGCTGGGTATGGTTCGGGGACAGCTGTCTATCGTTGTCTCTGATTGGTTAGGTCAGGGTGTGATGTGGGGTGGGCATTCTATGTTTTGTTTTCTATGTTTCTTTATTTCTATGTTTTGGCCGGGTATGGTTCTCAGTCAGGGACAGCTGTCTATCGTTGTCTCTGATTGGGAACCATACTTAGGCAGCCCCTTTCCCTCCTTTCAGTGTGGGAAGTTAAATTTGTTAGTGGCTCTTTGCCCTGTAAGCTTCACGGTTGTTTTTCATTTGTTGTTTTGTTGGCGACATTTGTACGACAAATGTACACTCACCACCCTGCACCTTAGTCTTCTTCAGCATTGGTCGTGACAGTATGTAGGGAATAAGGTGTTATAGAGCTCTGGTCAAAGTAGTGCACTATGTAGGGAATAGGGTGTTATAGAGCTCTGGTCAAAGTAGTGTACTATGTAGGGAATAGGGTGTTATAGAGCTCTGGTCAAAGTAGTGCACTATGTAGGGAATAGGGTGTTATAGAGCTCTGGTCAAAGTAGTGCACTATGTAGGGAATAGGGTGTTATAGAGCTCTGGTCAAAGTAGTGCACTATGTAGGGAATAGGGTGTTATAGAGCTCTGGTCTAAAGTAGTGCACTATGTAGGGAATAGGGTGTTATAGAGCTCTGGTCTAAAGTAGTGCACTATGTAGGGAATAGGGTGTTATAGGGCTCTGGTCTAAAGTAGTGTACTCTATAGGGAATAGGGTGTTATAGAGCTCTGGTCAAAGTAGTGCACTATATAGGGAATAGGGTGTTATAGGGCACTGGTCTAAAGTAGTGTACTCTATAGGGAATAGGGTGCCACTTTGGAGCAGAAACTCAGACTTGAATCACTGGTGCTGGAGACTGCTAGTTGTTCATACAGTATTGTTATTAATGATTAACCTTGAAATGCAGTGGTCTGAATCAGGGTCACACAGTGTTTGTTGGAAGTCTTAATTAAACAAATCTACTTTGAGACAAAGGTATCACCTCAAACACATGGTTCTGGGCTTAAAGAGAGAAGACACCTGTACCATGTCAGATATGGAGTTGAAATGTATTACATTTTGAGTTGCATCCCAATATATTCACTTTATATACATCACAGATGACTGAAATATAACAAAACCATTTGGCAGAGAAACACTGGATTTTCGGCCTTAAAAAACAATTAATGTTTATTAATTATGAAATTACAAAAAAAATATGAATAACATTCCATCTTCGAGGTCACTAGGTAATAATGATACAATATGAATAACATTCCACCATGAGGTCACTAGGTAATAATGATACAATATGAATAACATTCCATCTTCGAGGTCACTAGGTAATAATGATACAATATGAATAACATTCCACCATGAGGTCACTAGGTAATAATGATACAATATGAATAACATTCCACCATGAGGTCACTAGGTAATAATGATACAATATGAATAACATTCCACCATGAGGTCACTAGGTAATAATGATACAATATGAATAACATTCCACCATGAGGTCACTAGGTAATAATGATACAATATGAATAACATTCCATCTTCGAGGTCACTAGGTAATAATGATACAATATGAATAACATTCCATCTTCGAGGTCACTAGGTAATAATGATACAATATGAATAACATTCCACCATGAGGTCACTAGGTAATAATGATACAATATGAATAACATTCCATCTTCGAGGTCACTAGGTCATCTGACTGCAGGAAAGCAGTAGCTACACCATGAGGTCACTAGGTCATCTGACTGCAGGAAAGCAGTAGCTACACCATGAGGTCACTAGGTCATCTGACTGCAGGAAAGCAGTAGCTACACCATGAGGTCACTAGGTCATCTGACTGCAGGAAAGCAGTAGCTACACAGCGAGGTCACTAGGTAATCTGACTGCAGGAAAGCAGTAGCTACACAGAGATTGTGTAAATCCATGACTTGAATACAAAGTTAATAAGTAACTAAAATGACACACAGGTTCTTGACATTGGGGAGGTGAATAAACTGTTCCCAAGGTTTCTTTCTCAGCACAAAGGAAAATATCTCAATGACTTGACATGTTCTGGTTGTGAATTCAGGCTACAAGGTAAGACTCTTCCCAGTGATTATTGTAAAGTCTGTAGAGACATTAAATGTATGGTGTTATTTTAGTATAGTGAATGACAGTAAAACACTCAGATGTAACAGTCCATTTCACCTGGGACAGCTACGTGACAGTTCAATCATACAAAATGGCGCTAACTGGGTGTAGTCAAGTCACATTCAATAACATGTTGTTCATATAGCTAACTGGGTGTAGGCAAGTCACATTCAATAACATGTTGTTCATATAGCTAACTGGGTGTAGTCAAGTCACATTCAACAGCATGTTGTTCATATAGCTAACTGGGTGTAGGCAAGTCACATTCAATAACATGTTGTTCATATAGCTAACTGGGTGTAGTCAAGTCACATTCAATAACATGTTGTTCATATAGCTAACTCGGTGTAGTCAAGTCACATTCAATAACATGTTGTTCATATAGCTAACTGGGTGTAGTCAAGTCACATTCAATAACATATTGTTCATATAGCTAACTGGGTGTAGTCAAGTCACATTCAATAACATGTTGTTCATATAGCTAACTGGGTGTAGTAAAGTCACATTCAATAACATGTTGTTCATATAGCTAACTGGGTGTAGTCAAGTCACACTCAATAACATATTGTTCATATAGCTAACTGGGTGTAGTCAAGTCACATTCAATAACATGTTGTTCATATAGATAACTGGGTGTAGTCAAGTCACATTCAATAACATGTTGTTCATATAGCTAACTGGGTGTAGTCAAGTCACATTCAATAACATGTTGTTCATATAGCTAACTGGGTGTAGTCAAGTCACATTCAATAACATGTTGTTCATATAGCTAACTGGGTGTAGTCAAGTCACATTCAATAACATGTTGTTCATATAGCTAACTGGGTGTAGTCAAGTCACATTCAATAACATGTTGTTCATATAGCTAACTGGGTCTAGTCAAGTCACATTCAATAACATGTTGTTCATATAGCTAACTGGGTCTAGTCAAGTCACATTCAATAACATGTTGTTCATATAGCTAACTGGGTGTAGTCAAGTCACATTCAATAACATGTTGTTCATATAGCTAACTGGGTGTAGTCAAGTCACATTCAATAACATGTTGTTCATATAGCTAACTGGGTGTAGTCAAGTCACATTCAATAACATGTTGTTCATATAGCTAACTCGGTGTAGTCAAGTCACATTCAATAACATGTTGTTCATATAGCTAACTGGGTGTAGTCAAGTCACATTCAATAACATATTGTTCATATAGCTAACTGGGTGTAGTCAAGTCACATTCAATAACATGTTGTTCATATAGCTAACTGGGTGTAGTCAAGTCACATTCAATAACATGTTGTTCATATAGCTAACTGGGTGTAGTCAAGTCACATTCAATAACATGTTGTTCATATAGCTAACTGGGTGTAGTCAAGTCACATTCAATAACATGTTGTTCATATAGCTAACTGGGTGTAGTCAAGTCACATTCAATAACATGTTGTTCATATAGCTAACTGGGTGTAGTCAAGTCACATTCAATAACATGTTGTTCATATAGCTAACTGGGTCAAGTCACATTCAATAACATGTTGTTCAAGCTAACTGGGTGTACATCACATTCAATAACATGTTGTTCATATAGCTAACTGGGTGTAGTCAAGTCACATTCAATAACATGTTGTTCATATAGCTAACTGGGTGTAGTCAAGTCACATTCAATAACATGTTGTTCATATAGCTAACTGGGTGTAGTCAAGTCACATTCAATAACATGTTGTTCATATAGCTAACTGGGTGTAGTCAAGTCACATTCAATAACATGTTGTTCATATAGCTAACTGGGTGTAGTCAAGTCACATTCAATAACATGTTGTTCATATAGCTAACTGGGTGTAGTCAAGTCACATTCAATAACATGTTGTTCATATAGCTAACTGGGTGTTGTCAAGTCACATTCAATAACATGTTGTTCATATAGCTAACTGGGTGTAGTCAAGTCACATTCAATAACATGTTGTTCATATAGCTAACTGGGTGTAGTCAAGTCACATTCAATAACATGTTGTTCATATAGCTAACTGGGTGTAGTCAAGTCACATTCAATAACATGTTGTTCATATAGCTAACTGGGTGTAGTCAAGTCACATTCAATAACATGTTGTTCATATAGCTAACTGGGTCTAGTCAAGTCACATTCAATAACATGTTGTTCATATAGCTAACTGGGTGTAGTCAAGTCACATTCAATAACATGTTGTTCATATAGCTAACTGGGTGTAGTCAAGTCACATTCAATAACATGTTGTTCATATAGCTAACTGGGTGTAGTCAAGTCACATTCAATAACATGTTGTTCATATAGCTAACTGGGTGTAGTCAAGTCACATTCAATAACATGTTGTTCATATAGCTAACTGGGTGTAGTCAAGTCACATTCAATAACATGTTGTTCATATAGCTAACTGGGTGTAGTCAAGTCACATTCAATAACATGTTGTTCATATAGCTAACTGGGTGTAGTCAAGTCACATTCAATAACATGTATGTTCATATAGCTAACTGGGTGTAGTCAAGTCACATTCAATAACATGTTGTTCATATAGCTAACTGGGTGTAGTCAAGTCACATTCAATAACATGTTGTTCATATAGCTAACTGGGTGTAGTCAAGTCACATTCAATAACATGTTGTTCATATAGCTAACTGGGTGTAGTCAAGTCACATTCAATAACATGTTGTTCATATAGCTAACTCGGTGTAGTCAAGTCACATTCAATAACATGTTGTTCATATAGCTAACTGGGTGTAGTCAAGTCACATTCAATAACATATTGTTCATATAGCTAACTGGGTGTAGTCAAGTCACATTCAATAACATATTGTTCATATAGCTAACTGGGTGTAGTAAAGTCACATTCAATAACATGTTGTTCATATAGCTAACTGGGTGTAGTCAAGTCACACTCAATAACATATTGTTCATATAGCTAACTGGGTGTAGTCAAGTCACATTCAATAACATGTTGTTCATATAGATAACTGGGTGTAGTCAAGTCACATTCAATAACATGTTGTTCATATAGCTAACTGGGTGTAGTCAAGTCACATTCAATAACATGTTGTTCATATAGCTAACTGGGTGTAGTCAAGTCACATTCAATAACATGTTGTTCATATAGCTAACTGGGTGTAGTCAAGTCACATTCAATAACATGTTGTTCATATAGCTAACTGGGTGTAGTCAAGTCACATTCAATAACATATTGTTCATATATTCGTATATCGCGGTTATTTTACAATTTGTATATTTTTTATGTATAAATTGTAAATCGTCTTTCATAATATCAGAACATTTGTTGTTTTCTAAATTCCAATGAGCTCCTGCTTCCTGTGTAATTTGGTATGAAACTGAACATACTTTTCTTAACATTAATATTATGAACTGAATTCAGTAACAGCATCATAATATCATACCTGTTGAACAAAGCAACACACTAGAATGAGATAAATTAATAAAAGAGAAAGTGAGACATTATAATTATTACATGTATTACATTGTTATTATTAATATTTGTATTATTAATATTATTATTATTATTATTATTATTAGTTCCACTACATGGAGAAAAGGTGAAAAATATCAATCACAACTACATATTCATGTGATGCATTAAATCACCTGACTGTTTGGATGTGTCTGTTAGTAAATGTTTTATTTCTAAGAGATAATGAATAAAAGAGAACATATGACCTTCAAGAAATACTGTGTTAACCACAACCAACATGTTGGATCTCTGTTTAGTTGTCACTGTGTTAACCACAACCAACATGTTGGATCTCTGTTTAGTTGTCACTGTGTTAACCACAACCAACATGTTGGATCTCTGTTTAGTTGTCACTGTGTTAACCACAACCAACATGCTGGATCTCTGTTTAGTTGTCACTGTGTTAACCACAACCAACATGTTGGATCTCTGTTTAGTTGTCACTGTGTTAACCACAACCAACATGTTGGATCTCTGTTTAGTTGTTACTGTGTTAACCACAACCAACATGTTGGATCTCTGTTTAGTTGTCACTGTGTTAACCACAACCAACATGCTGGATCTCTGTTTAGTTGTCACTGTGTTAACCACAACCAACATGTTGGATCTCTGTTTAGTTGTCACTGTGTTAACCACAACCAACATGTTGGATCTCTGTTTAGTTGTCACTGTGTTAACCACAACCAACATGTTGGATCTCTGTTTAGTTGTCACTGTGTTAACCACAACCAACATGTTGGATCTCTGTTTAGTTGTCACTGTGTTAACCACAACCAACATGTTGGATCTCTGTTTAGTTGTCACTGTGTTAACCACAACCAACATGTTGGATCTCTGTTTAGTTGTCACTGTGTTAACCACAACCAACATGTTGGATCTCTGTTTAGTTGTCACTGTGTTAACCACAACCAACATGTTGGATCTCTGTTTAGTTGTCACTGTGTTAACCACAACCAACATGTTGGATCTCTGTTTAGTTGTCACTGTGTTAACCACAACCAACATGTTGGATCTCTGTTTAGTTGTCACTGTGTTTAACCACAACCAACATGTTGGATCTCTGTTTAGGGGTCAGTGCTCTAAAATGAGTCTCTCTGGGGAGAGAGAGGAGGGGGTCCCTGCATCTAAAATTAGTCTCTCTGGGGAACATGACACCAAAGCTAAGAGGTGAGATGACAATTTTTGATACATTATTATGAGTTTATTTCCAAAATGTTCACATTTGTTTTTTAATCAGAAATGGTTGCTTATGGGTACCTTCAATTTTACTGTTCTCAGATTTTTAACTAATAGATTTTAGATGGGTATTTATATATATATACTCACGTAGCTATCTTAATTAAGATGAAAGCACTTACTGTAAATTACTCTGGATTAGAGCATCTGCTAAATCAGGGTTCTCAATCCGGGGTCTGGGGAGGTACTGCAGGGGTTCTCAATCCGGGGTCTGTGGAGGTACTGCAGGGGTTCTCAAACCGGGGTCTGTGGAGGTACTGCAGGGGTTCTCAATCCGGGGTCTGTGGAGGTACTGCAGGGGTTCTCAATCCGGGGTCTGGGGAGGTACTGCAGGGGTTCGCGGCACCCTGACTGTACTCGTTGCAATGTTAGACATTTGATAGAATTTTCACACGACCACTTTGCCTTCTCTTAATTATTGACTAATATAATGGAATGCATCTTTTAGACAATATAACCGTTATATCAACACTTCCGTTGATCAACACTCTTCACTTCCGTTTAACAACTCTAAATATCTTTGGCATAGTAGGCATCAAGTCCCTGCCAATAATGTTGCCTACAACGTTGCATACAATGTTAATTTTCATTGAACACATATTACGCCCTAGATGCCTTCAACTGCCCAATTTATATCCATTTATATCCATTTATATCCATCTGCCCAATTGAGGATTATTATTTAACAACATGATGTTGTGCTCCAAAGGGAGAACTTGAAATAACATGATGTAGATAATTAAATAATCAGAAGAAAAACGTGTTTATTATTATACACTCTTAGAACAGAAGGTTCCTTCTAGAACCAAAAAGGCTTCTATCACTTCCTTAATATATGGAACCACTAAAACATTATATATATATTTGGGTTCAGTGAAGAAGAACCTCTAGAGTTCTGATCAACGGAAGGTTAATGTTTAGAGGATGTGAATGAAGCAGCCTTCCAGTCATCAGATCACTTCTGGTGTATTTTTCCCGGCCCGGGATTTGAACCAGCCACCTTTTGGCCACAGCACCAACTCCTTAACCGCTGGGCGAAAACCTGAGTTAATCTGCCAAAATTAAGACAAAATGCTGTGCAGACATAAATGGTATGACTTATTATAATTATTATACATAAATCATTGCCAAAAGCACAAGACATACTGTTGTATGTAGGTCTATATTATTAATGGATTGATCATATAGAAATGTAAAACATTATTTTTCACTACTACAAAGCAATTACATGTGGAACAGGAACCACTGACTCACTGCATTATTCTATAGTATTATTGTCACGCCCTGGTCGAAGTATTTTGTGTTTTTCTTCATGTTTTTGTCAGGCCAGGGTGTGACATGGGGTTTTGTATGTGGTGTGTATGTTAGTGGGATTGTAGCTTAGTGGGGTGTTCTAGGAGAGTCGATGGCTGTCTGAAGTGGTTCTCAATCAGAGGCAGGTGTTTATCGTTGTCTCTGATTGGGAACCATATTTAGGCAGCCATATTCTTTGGTTGTATTGTGGGTGATTGTCCTGAGTGTCTTGATGTCCTTGTTAGATGTTAGTTGACACATGTATAGGCTGTTTTTGGTTTTCATTTCGTTTATTGTTTTGTAGTGTTCGTGTTTAGTTGTGTTTTATGTTTGTTTAATAAACATGGATCGAAATCGACACGCTGCAGTTTGGTCCGACTCTCCTTCACCATTAGAAAACCGTGACAGAATCACCCACCACAAACGGACCAAGCAGCGTGTCAACAGGCAGGAGCAGCCCAAAGAGGAGATACAGAAAAAGGATTTCTGGACATGGGAGGAAATCCTCGACGGGAGATGACCCTGGGCTAAACCAGGGGAGTGTAGCCGCCCAAAGGTGCAGCAGGAGAAGAGGCAACAGGAGCAGCAGGAGAAGAGGCAACAGGAGCAGCCCAAAAAGGAGGACAGTATGGAATATACTTCTTGGGAGGAGATAGACCGGTGGGTGGTCGACCCAGGGAATGTGCGGGAGCCAGCCTGGGATTCGATGGAGCAGTGCGCGGAAGGTTATCGGAGAATGGAGTTGGCGAAGCCAACTCGGCGGCGCGGACGGAAGCCCGGGAATCAGCCCCAAAAATGTATGGGGGGGGGGGGGGCTTACAGGGAGTATGGCTAAGCCAGGTAGGAGACCTGCGCAAACTCCCTGTGCTTACCGGGGGGCTAGAGAGACCGGGCAGGCACCGTGTTATGCAGTGGTGCGCACGGTGTCCCCAGTGCGGGTGCATAGCCCGGTGCGGTATATTCCAGCTCCGCGTATCGGCCGGGCTAGATTGAGCATCGAGCCAAATGCCATGAAGCCGGATCTACGCATCTGGACCCCAGTGCATCTCCTTGGGCCGGCTTACATGGCACCAGCCTTGTGCTCAGTGTCTCCGGTTCGCCTACATAGTCCAGTGCGGGCTATTCCACCTCGCCACACTGGCAGGGCGACCGAGAGTATTCAACCAGGTAAGGTTGGGCATGCTCGGTGCTCAAGAGCTCCAGTGCGCCTGCACGGTCCGGTCTATCCAGTACCACCTTCACACCCCAGCCCTCCGGTAGCAGCTCCCCGCACCAGGCTTCCTGTGCGTGTCCTCGGCCCAGTACCACCAGTGCCAGCACCACGCATCAGGCCTACAGTGCGCCTCGCCTCTCCTGCGCTGTCGGAGTCTCCCGCCTCTCCTGCGCTGTCGGAGTCTCCCGCCTCTCCTGCGCTACCGGAGTCTCCTGTCTGTTCAGTGCAGCCAGAGCTGCCAGCCTGCATGGAGCAGTCAAAGCTGCCAGCCTGCATGGAGCAGTCAGAGCTGTCAGCCTGCATGGAGCAGTCAGAGCTGTCAGCCTGCATGAAGCAGTCAGAGCTGTCAGTCTGCATGGAGCAGTCAGAGCTGTTAGCCTGCATGGAGCAGTCAGAGCTGCCAGCCTGCATGGAGCAGTCAGAGCTGTCAGCCTGCATGGAGCAGTCAAAGCTGTCAGCCTGCATGGAGCAGTCAGAGCTGTCAGCCTGCATGGAGCAGTCAGAGCTGTCAGCCTGCATGGAGCAGTCAGAGATGTCAGTCTGCATGGAGCAGTCAGAACTGTCAGTCTGCATGGAGCAGCCAGAGCTGTCAGTCTGCATGAAGCAGCCAGAGCTGTCAGTCTTCAAGGAGCTGCCAGTCTGCAAGGAGCTGCCAGTCTGCAAGGAGCTGCCAGTCTGCACGGAGCCGCCAGTCTGCACGGAGCCGCCAGAGCTGCTAGTCTGTAAGAAGCCGCCAGAGCTGTCAGCCTACATGGAGCAGCCAGAGCCGCCAGTCAGCGTGGAGCAGTCAGAGCCGCCAGTCAGCATGGGTCAGTCAGATTCTTCCAGATCTGCCAGTCAGCCAGACTCTTCCAGATCTGCCAGTCAGCCAGGCTCTTCCAGATCTGCCAGTCAGCCGGGATCTACCAGAACTGCCAGTCAGCCAGGATCCGCCAGTCAGCCAGGATCTGCCAGTCAGCCAGGATCTGGTAGATCCATCAACCTGCCTGAGCTTCCTTTCACTCCTGAGCTTCCTTTCACTCCTGAGCTTCCTTTCAGTCCCGAGCTTCCCCTCAGTCCCGAGCTTCACCTCAGTCCCGATCTGCTCCTCAGTCTAGTGGGGTTCTGGGTGAGGACTACTAGGCCATGGTTGGCTGCGAGGTTGGACTATCCAGGGACGCAAGGAGAGGGGACTAAGACATTAACTGAGTGGGGTCCACGTCCCGCGCCGGAGCCGCCACCATGGACAGACGCCCACCCGGACCCTCCCTATTGATTTGAGGTGCGTTCGGGAGTCCGCACCTTAGGGGGGGGGGGTTCTGTCACGCCCTGGTCGAAGTATTTTGTGTTTTTCTTCATGTTTTGGTCAGGCCAGGGTGTGACATGGGGTTTTGTATGTGGTGTGTAGCTTAGTGGGGTGTTCTAGGAGAGTCTATGGCTGTCTGAAGTGGTTCTCAATCAGAGGCAGGTGTTTATCGTTGTCTCTGATTGGGAACCATGTTTAGGCAGCCATATTCTTTGGTTGTATTGTGGGTGATTGTCCTGAGTGTCTTGATGTCCTTGTTAGATGTTAGTTGACACATGTATTGGCTGTTTTCGGTTTTCATTTTGTTTATTGTTTTGTAGTGTTCGTGTTTAGTCGTGTTTTACGTTTGTTTAATAAACATGGATCGAAATCGACACGCTGCAGTTTGGTCCGACTCTCCTTCACCATTAGAAAACCGTGACAATTATCAAGACACCTGCTGTTAACTCTTAACTACTTAGGGCACCTGCTGTTAACTCTGAACTACTTAGGACACCTGCTGTTAACTCTTAACTACTTAGGACACCTGCTGTTAACTCTTAACTACTTAGGACACCTGCTGTTAACTCTTAACTACTTAGGACACCTGCTGTTAACTCTTAACTACTTAGGACACCTGCTGTTAACTCTTAACTACTTAGGACACCTGCTGTTAACTCTTAACTACTTAGGACACCTGCTGTTAACTCTTAACTACTTAGGACAGCTGCTGTTAACTCTTAACTACTTAGGACAGCTCACGATGTGTCCTAAATATCTGCTGACTAGGTGGGACTAGAGACTTCATAAATAGCTTTAATTTATACCCATAAGTGTAAACTGTCTTTATTCTCAGCACTTATACGACCAATGTTCTACTCTGAGACACTGTGTGAACATGATCCCAGATCTCAACATAATGTTATAAAACAACGTAGAATGTTTGTTTTACATAATAATAAATAATTCATATTACTAATGTAACCCACTGTAAAGACTGGGTTTAGTTGATTGTGTTGCACTGCTCATGTCCGCGTCCCCGTACAGAACCGTCCGCGTCCCCGCATCCAGTTTTTTTTGTGTATTTGGAACAGTATAACTTTAGACCCCATATCCGGGCGCGAACCAGGGACCCTGTGCACACATCAACAACAGTTACCCATCGCTCCACCAAAGCCGCGGCCCTTGAGAGACGGGGAGCCACTTCAAGGTCTCAGAGCAAGTAACGTGTTAGAAATTGGATATGAAGATGGGTGAGCCAGTCAAGGATCGATTCAGACTAAGTGGTAAATTTTATGACAAGTAAACAGTTTATTCAGAGTGAAAATATGTAGTACAGCGTAATTACGGCTCTTCCGTTAGTTCGTGTTGGAACAGCAGGCAGAGAGCGAGTAAACAGTCAGCACAGCCCTTATATACGTCACAGAAAGTAGGTTGACTCTAGGAAGATCGGATCTCCGGATTGGTTCAGCTGGTTGTAGTCTGTAGTCTTCCGCCATTGGCTCAGTTGTCTGTCCGTCATCGTAGAATCTTCTTCGGGCACACAGTGTTCGGTTAAAAGGGAGATTATGTGTGTAATGTGGGAGCTATCCTGTAGGGGACCCCACAGGCTTTACTGTGAAAATACGTTGCTATGTGTTGTCTCAGTTATAACAATGCAATAGCCATGTATTTAGCAGTAGATTGGTCTCCTGCATAATAGCAATTCTTTACAAAACCCTCTCTTCACGTCTCACCAGTGACGTGATACAACCTAACTAGATCCAGACACAAAGGGAAACTTCTCCCAAAAGGACTATGAAATAAGGCACGGTATTAAACAGAAATAGATATTTATGTATTACCATCATGTTCTCCATTCAATCCCACTATGTACTAAGTTGGCTACCAGCCACCTAGGAACTTACAACCCTCATTTAACAGAGCGGAGAACAGCTCAAAATAAAAGTAAAAATTATTGTCCACATTAGCCAACTTTTTCCAGCAGGAAAAAGTTGTGATACCCTCTCTTCACATCTCCTAAGAGATGTGATATAGTCCAGATACATTACTCCAAGCAAAAACGGAAACATATAATCCAAAAAGGAAAAATATCCTAAACTAGGTATGTCTATCCGGAAATGGCCCACAAAGAAAAATAATTTCCCCCTCTTCCCATCCCAGATGGGACACGACATACAATGGAGAAGCTTAATCAATAAAAGCAACTGGATCCCCCTCCTATAATTGCTGCAAAAACTGAAAGATGGGTCTCATGCTCCATACCGTTATCTCGCACCTGGCTCCTGTTATCTAACCAAAAAGACTGCTTGTTCTCGCAACCCCATGCTCTGAATGTGCCCTCCCTTCTGTATTTTTCCAGCATGAGAAAGTTCCATGGCCCTGATACTTTTAACAATGTTTCAAATCAGCTAGGTAGCATAACACATACATACATCCACACAAGGCAACAGCAGATAATATTCAATCATATATATGGTAATGGCTATAATGTAAAATAACCCCAAGGGTGTGAACAAAAACTCAGCAATGAATCATATAACAGTTACAAAGTTTAAACTACCCTCATGTCAAAAGAGAACAGCTCATTCAAAAACAGAACAAAAGAAAATAGTGTGAAATTTAGGTCCCCCTTTTGACTCCCGCTAGGGTGTCACTCAATTATCCTTTATTTCAGCAGTCATAGCATTTCATGAAAATAATAAAAAGTGTATTACTAATAACAAGTTATATATGCCTTTGTTGTATGCTTTTGTTCCCCCCAAGGGTGTCACTTATCAAAAACAGGATAAAACTTTATTGTTATTGACATGTAAGATGTAGGATAAAACTTTGGTCATGGAAAACAGAGTAAAGAATTATTAGAAACCATCTGGTCCTCTCAGCTACTCCTATCCTGTACCAGGTGGGCTCCTTGCCACCCAGGGACTCCAAACCATGTGTCATCCTCAGTCAGTCCCATCCTCCCCTGAAAGCATGCTTCCGTATCGGCATCACCAACTGGAGCATCAAGCAAAGGCATATGCCTGAAGCCCTCACCACATCTGTAACAGACTTCTCAAAACACGGTATGATGCAAGCAGCACATCACATCAATAACAAATAATACAATAATTAGGGTCAGAAATCCAGTAACCATCCTACCAGTGCACTTACCAAACCAGGCCAAGAGAACAGACTCATCCACCCCCCCTGTGGACCTCATCTTAGCAGATAGTGCATCAACCCCGCCTTAGACATACCACCATCTGGACTGGTATTAGAAATATACGTGCAACATTGTTTACCGAACATCTTGCAGACGTCCCCCTGACTGGCAAGAAGCATATCCAAGGCAAGTCTATTCTGTCTGGAAACCCCAAATGTGGCCTCAAGCTGTTCAGACATACTAGTGAGTGCATCACGGGAGTAATTCACAAAACGCTGTTGATTATAGTAGATATAATTAATCCATGCAGTCTGTCTAGCATCCACCATGGCTGGACCCATAGTATGTAGTAAGTGCCAGAGTCCATCATTCCTACCCAAGGCCTGAAACTCATGAGGAATCCCCACTGGCACTCCCAACAGGTTAGTGTGTATGTCAGCTACATCCTCTGTCCATGGAGCACTACATCTATGTCTCCCATGGGATGGAATGTTTTCAGGTCCCCTGGTTACAGAACCCAACAGCTGTTCAGCAACAACATCAACAATGGTCAGTGGAATTATCAAACTGGTCAGACCACACGTACCTTGCCATTCTCCTCTAAGAATGGGTCTCAGCACTCTTTTGGCTCCACTCATCCAACATACATCAGCCAGACCACTAGTTTGGTTTAGGCCTGTAACTGGCCAAGTGGAATTAATGGTTATGTTACTCCTGCAATCAGCTTCAGGCAATCTCCCATAATCAATGCCATTACCTGTACCCGTGATGCACTCGTAATTGCCCCCATATGCCTCAACACCCCAAGAGGCCCGATGAGGAGGTACTGCAGGAAACACAAGGCTCAAAGAGGAACAGAGGGTTGAATTGGGCTTAACCTGGTAAAAACTTCTCAAAATACACAACCACCCCCCTCCTTCTCCTACAGCAAATGGGTGTGTAGCCAGAACAGGTCTATCATGACTACAAATAATACAGTCCTTTCTTCTCAGGGTTTTAGCTGTGTACCTCATATAAGACAGCCACAAATTGTCCCTACTATCAAAACCAGTCTCAGTTTCTAATTGATCCATAGCCGAATAGTCTAACATTAATTACCTGAATGGTATTTTTTAACACAGTGGTGGTAGAGGAGTGTGTCCGGTTACCTCTGGTCTTGGCAGTACCTTAATAGAAAACACACCCATCATGTCTGTCCTCGTCCTTTGTAGTCCGAGGGTGTGAGTGCCTGCATCACAGAGCTTAATAGTTTTGATGGTTAGTAGGATTTCATCACCTTTACAATGGAAAACCTATCCACCCTTGTGGGATCCCCCATGCTATAAGGATACCCTCTTCTCCAATCCTAGAACTGTCCGAAGTCGGTTATCATGTAATCTCTACTCTAACTTCTTGTCTACCCAGATCTAGGGATTTCTTATGCTTATTTTGGAACAAAATACACATCACTTAGCCAGAGCCAGACACATCTTCACTTCTATGAACAAAAACAGGGGTGATAGGACAGGTAGGGTTACTTCATTCGAGAGTTGGCCCCCGGAATTCTGTTAATTCCAGTTCTTCTCCCGAACTCTGTTTATTGTCCGACAGTGAAAAAAAGTGTCTTACCCTTCCGCTGTGCGATATGAATCTGGGTAGCTCTTTCAGCTAGCTGTCACCAGGGGTCTTCTATGGTCCCCAAGCCTCTGGGACTGGATTGAGTGACTTCACCTGTAGTTCACCTGTAATGCATAAAATCCTGGACATACAGGCTTGGTTAACAAACAATTTCTCATATGTTTTATCTGATTATATCTTTAACTTCTATTCCCAATTGTTAGCTTACATATTTTTTTTATTAGTTTCTTATCCAATAAGCCCCATCCTATCCTAGACCACAATTTACCCATCCCCCTTTTGATACCTGACTCTGCCCAGGTATCAACCTTACCTACTCTAAATAATGACTTAGGTAAGATTAGTATATTATCCTTATGTCTGACATCATCATGAAGGAGCCCCTTTTCGTTTTCCACATGTCCAATTCTCCCTTGGGCGTCAATCCAGTACCAATTCCCTGTCAAGTTTCTTATCTACTTAAGAACTATCTGCGCTGCTTATATATTTTCTTAAATATATATTTACCAATTTAAACCTTTTCTCTCATATTTCTCAAATACCACTAAGCTTCTAACTGTTTGACTTTATCTAAAATCATGTCTATGAGTGTCAATCTCTAAAGTCCTTACATTTCCTTAATCAACCTAACAATAATCCTAAATCATCACAGATGTCCTATATACCTGTTAAATGTAATACTATTAAAAAAAAAAAAAATTTTTAAACCCCTAATGGTCAAAAAAAAAAATCAAAACAAATGCTTATCATATCAAAATCCTTCCTTCAAGGACCCTCAGTGTTCTATCTGACAATAACATGAATTTAATATATGTTGCAGAGTGCAGAATTCCTTATCTACAGTAATTTATCACCCCTAAGAACTGAAACTTATTTTTCTATGTAATTCCCTGCCCTATTGGCTTAATATATCTCCTATCCTAACCTCCTAACCTAAACTCCTTTATAATGAATTTACCTTAAAACTAGTAACTCAATATGACCACATTCATTATACCAATGACTCTCCCCTAAGGCTGATCAGACCCTAGAAGACAGTCATGATAAGGTCCATGAGTCAACCCACCCTTTTATAGTCAAGTTCTATACTACACTAGACATATTAAAGAACCCTTTATCCTTAAAATCCAAATTCACTTGTGTAATTTAAAACTCATAAAATAAAAACTCATAAAGTTCCATATTTGAGCGTGTCTCTTTAAAATACCTTTGCACCAAAACAAATAGTCCTAACAAAT
Organism: Oncorhynchus nerka; assembly: GCF_034236695.1. Lineage (NCBI taxonomy): Eukaryota > Metazoa > Chordata > Actinopteri > Salmoniformes > Salmonidae > Oncorhynchus > Oncorhynchus nerka. The sequence goes on along the minus strand of NW_027040316.1, from coordinate 10,664 downwards.
GTTTTATGTGTATATATTTGCAAACCTTAATGATTAATCAAAACTTCCAGGCCTTTCCAATTTGGTCGTTTATGGCCTCATTCTCCCCAAGATTATAATCCCTGATATTTAATAAAAATAACGTATTTTCCCTTGGCTCCTTCAACTCACATTTACATCTCAATAAAACAAAACACCATCTGCGTGTTCCTCAAGGAAAAACAACTTGCCCCTGTTACGTATGTCTACGTATCAAGGGAAATGTTCAAATAACCAAATTCAACCTCGCTAGTTTACCGAAACATGTACAATTATGTTTTACCATAGAGGTTGCTTTTCACCATTAATACCCTGACACCGTTCCACATAATGGAAACAGTGCTCAAATTCACTGGTGCTATTCAAACGATCAAACCAAGAATCAACAACCATCAGAATCCACCATCACGATGTTTTATGACTCAGACATCCAATCCCTCTCTCTCACGGCCCAATTACAGTCCAAATAAACGCCACAAATCAATGATACCCACCCAGCGAATCAGCTGCTAGTTTTTAGCATCTTTCCTGACGATTTACATACTCCTTTTTTAAAAATGTATTTCGAAATGTTTATCAACTTCTGAAAAGTGACTCAACATTAATGGCCGCACCTCCTTCTAAAGGACACTAACCATTTTCTCTGTCACCCCCAGTCAAGACATCATTTCCGTGGCGATGGAAACCTCGCGAGTGATGTCATCAACAAGCGCTCAATCTTGACTCATTTCGCAACGATTTTCAACTCATTGTAAATAATGGTTGGCTGTCTGCAACAACAGTATCTCGGGTTCGATAAACCAAACCTAATTTATCACATCTGTTGAATCCTGAATTAGAGTTTACAACATCAATCAACATCTCTCAATTCGCTAATCTTATAAAAACATTTCGATGGACACAAATCTATCGTAATTGTTCCCCCGTTATTATTCAGAATTAATTTGATTCAAGTCACTGTCTTCTCTATTGATACAGTAATTTAAATACGACCCAATTCTCAATACATTATTCCAGCAGATCATCTAGTGAACAGACATCGTCTTGCATCGGAATTCGCTTCGTTATTATTTTAAATTGAAATAGTCTATCAATTTAACCTAAACAATCTATTGAAAACGTTCAATTTATCTCTTATACAAACACTAGCGACCATAACTTTCCAGGCAAACATTCAAATAGATTATTTACAATCAAAAACTCTGAATTCAGCCAGCGCCATGACTGGGAATGGAACTCGGGCCTCCCGCGTGGCAGGCGAGAATTCTACCACTGAACCACTAATGCGAATAACTAAAAATACTCCGAATATAAACCCCATTTACAAAGTAAAATCAAAACACGTCACTATCGGTAATTCCCAGAAGAATAATAGCCCAGTTTTAATAGTACGAACGTTACTCCAGCTATGATTCTCAAATTCCAGCCATGATTCTCAAATTCCAAATTACACATATTAGCAATCAAAGAATAAAATTGACACTAATGACTAGGAAACAGATATTGCGCCTTTTAATTGAAAGTAGATTGTTTACTTATGCAACGTATTTCAATTACTTTACTACATCACATTAATCACGCAGTGATAATTAGTTTGATGGAAAACCTTAGGCTTTGTACGACATTATAAATTACATCGAGAATCCCTCGAATTCTCTTTAACTTTATGGAAAACAGTTTATTCAATAATTCCCGCAACTTCTCTCATACTGGGAAGAAAAATTATAACATGTTCAGACCTTAAGGGCAGTTTAATTTACAATGCTTCACCCAGACGGAGATAATCCAATATGCGTTCTATAGTTACATCGTTAGGGTAAGATAACCAGAAGTGGACACACTCTAATCAGTTTCTAGAGCTCAATTTCCCAGATTTTGTAGATTATTTTAATAGTGCTTAAAAACTTCATCTTTACTATAACTTTCTCTGCAAAACAACCAGTTCAATTACAACCAAAAACTCAGACATATATAACTATTCTTTACACCTCACCTGGGAACCGAACCCCGGCCTCCCACGTGGCAGGCGAGAATTCTACCACTGAACCACCAATGATTATGGAACTGAGATTCTCCGCAAATAGACCCAATTTTCAGTTATCTGCATTTGTTACTCCGGCATCTGAACAACAGAAAACAACACCAACCTAAACGCCCAAAGTTTTCCCTCAATCAGGATTCTCATCAATCTCGCTCCCTTCGTATCTGACCCCTCTTTCTTAAATACGTGATTTTTGTTCTTTTCTGCCTCTTTCTCTCTATGTAACCACCAACAATCTTAATGGAAACAATTACAACCACCTTGCATTTTCATATAAACAGTTACAAATAGACAAAACAAGACAAAACATACAATTACAGGTTATATCTCTGACCTCTATTAATCGACCCCTATCAGACCGTACTAAGCGGATTTACTGGATAGAATTCAACTTCTAGAATCCAATTCTATCCCCTACTGATCCCTATCGAATTTAACCCCTATCAGAATTAATACACGTCTCTCTGACCCCTGAAAGCCGATCCCTATCGGTGAATCTCTTATCAGTCTAGCCTCGACCGGTTCACGGGACAAAATTGCAATTTCTCCCCTCGGCGTTAGGTTTCTTGAATAGTAGTTAACTATCCCCTGACTGATCTCTATTCCCGACTCTTATCAGTGAATTTCTCAGACTAGCCTCTACCGGTTCACGGCCCTCGGCGTTAGGTTTCTGACTGATCTCTATTCCCGACTCTTATCAGTAAATTTCTCAGACTAGCCTCTACCGGTTCACGGAACAAAATTGCAATTTCTCCCCCTCGGCGTTAGGTTTCTGACTGATCTCTATTCCCGACCCCTATCGAAACTGACCCCTATCAGAATTGATACACATGTCCGACCCCTATCGAAACTGAATTTATATATGTTCGACCCCTATCGGAGCTATCTAGGCCTTTAAGTGATCTCTCATCAATTGAAAGCTATCAGACTGTGACTGATATCTCATCAGTGATTCATATCACACCAGCCGTCGCTGGCTTGTTTCTACATATCTTCACTACACTGTTCTTTTCGACTCGTCAGCAAATGATAAATTTACACAAGAATTCATACTTACTCGGAAATACTGATCAAAATTTAGGCAGACTATACGACAATATGCAAAGTTTGATTTAACAGGTTTTGCTTACCTTATTTATGGTGCACCTTTAGATCAGTTTCCTGAGTTGAGCAGAATTGTTGTCCACTCCCCGAAAATCAAATCATCACCGTCCTTCTCGAATCTTCCTTTCCACGAGCTCACCCCCTCTAATCACACCCAATCTGCTCACTTCGACTGGACCGTTAGTTAACCATCCTCTGCTACCATTTCTGTTAGAAATTGGATATGAAGATGGGTGAGCCGGTCAAGGATCGATTCAGACTAAGTGGTTTCGCTTTGAGCGAGCCGGTCGCATCCGCGCTTCGGTCTCCTTCGGTCTGCAGGTTGTATAACTTTTTCATTACATTTCATTACATTTCATTATAGTACAACGGTCTGATTTGTCTAATCTTAGCAATTTCTTCTTAGCTAGCTACATAGCCGTCGTTGTATCAAAGATAATTGCGTAATTATCGTATTTCGTCGTCCTCCTATCTGCCCAACACGTTCACCGTCTACCGTAGCACTGTAGTAACTATCACACTCAACTGAACGACTTGATTAGTGTAGTGTTAGCTAGCTACATAGTTGTCTTTGCTGTCTTCGTATCCAAGATAATTGTGTAGTTTAGAGTGTGGAGTCTTAGAGTGATAATTGCGTTATTATCGTATTTCGTCGTCCTCCTATCTGCCTAGCAGCTAGCCAGCTAGCATACGTTCACCGGCTACCGTAGCACTGTAGTAACTATCACACTCAACTGAACGACTTGATTAGTGTAGTATTAGCTAGCTACATAGTTGTCTTTGCTGTCTTCGTATCCAAGATAATTGTGTAGTTTAGAGTGTGTAGTCTTAAAGTGATTATCTTAATTTACCGAGGTTAGCTAGCCAGATATTTTGTCGTCCTTAACGTAGGAGACACTCCTAGCTAGCCAACAGCCAGCCAACGTCTACTGAATAGAACTTTCGCATTCCGGTCGCATTCCGCTTCGCTCCACAGGTAGTATCACATTTTCATTTCATTTCATTACAGTCCCAACGGTGTGATTTGTTTGATCGTAGCTAGCTACATAGCTAGCTACATAGCCGTCTTTGTTTCAAAGATAATTGTGTAGTCTAGAGCGATTTTCTAGGTTAGCTAGCCAGCTATTGTCGTTCTCCTAACGCAACGTAACATAACCAACACTGCTAGCTAGCCAGCTAGCCCCCGAATTGCAGCTTTGTAGAAACTTCACACTCAACGGAACGACTTGATTAGGGCAGTGTCAACAATGCAGCTAGCCTACCTCAGCAGTACTGTATCATTTTAATCATTTTAGTCAATTAGATTCTTGCTACGTAAGCTTAACTTTCTGAACATTCGAGACGTGTAAGTCCACTTGTCATTCCAATCTCCTCTGCATTAGCGTAGCCTCTTCTCTAGCCTGTCAACTATGTGTCTATCTATCCCTGTTCTCTCCTCTCTGCACAGACCATACAAACGCTCCACACCGCATGGCCGCGGCCACCCTAATCTGGTGGTCCCAGCGCGCACGACCCACGTGGAGTTCCAGGTCTCCGGTAGCCTCTGGAACTGCCGATCTGCGGCCAACAAGGCAGAGTTCATCTCAGCCTATGCCTCCCTCCAGTCCCTCGACTTCTTGGCACTGACGGAAACATGGATCACCACAGACAACACCGCTACTCCTACTGCTCTCTCTTCGTCCGCCCACGTGCTCTCGCACACCCCGAGAGCTTCTGGTCAGCGGGGTGGTGGCACCGGGATCCTCATCTCTCCCAAGTGGTCATTCTCTCTTTCTCCCCTTACCCATCTGTCTATCACCTCCTTTGAATTCCATGCTGTCACAGTTACCAGCCCTTTCAAGCTTAACATCCTTATCATTTATCGCCCTCCAGGTTCCCTCGGAGAGTTCATCAATGAGCTTGATGCCTTGATAAGATCCTTTCCTGAGGACGGCTCACCTCTCACAGTTCTGGGCGACTTTAACCTCCCCACGTCTACCTTTGACTCATTCCTCTCTGCCTCCTTCTTTCCACTCCTCTCCTCTTTTGACCTCACCCTCTCACCTTCCCCCTACTCACAAGGCAGGCAATACGCTCGACCTCATCTTTACTAGATGCTGTTCTTCCACTAACCTCATTGCAACTCCTCCAAGTCTCCGACCACTACCTTGTATCCTTTTCCCTCTCGCTCTCATCCAACACTTCCCACACTGCCCCTACTCGGATGGTATCGCGCCGTCCCAACCTTCGCTCTCTCTCCCCCGCTACTCTCTCCTCTTCCATCCTATCATCTCTTCCCTCTGCTCAAACCTTCTCCAACCTATCTCCTGATTCTGCCTCCTCAACCCTCCTCTCCTCCCTTTCTGCATCCTTTGACTCTCTATGTCCCCTATCCTCCAGGCCGGCTCGGTCCTCCCCTCCCGCTCCGTGGCTCGACGACTCATTGCGAGCTCACAGAACAGGGCTCCGGGCAGCCGAGCGGAAATGGAGGAAAACTCGCCTCCCTGCGGACCTGGCATCCTTTCACTCCCTCCTCTCTACATTTTCCTCCTCTGTCTCTGCTGCTAAAGCCACTTTCTACCACTCTAAATTCCAAGCATCTGCCTCTAACCCTAGGAAGCTCTTTGCCACCTTCTCCTCCCTCTTGAATCCTCCTCCCCCTCCCCCCTCCTCCCTCTCTGCAGATGACTTCGTCAACCATTTTGAAAAGAAGGTCGACGACATCCGATCCTCGTTTGCTAAGTCAAACGACACCGCTGGTTCTGCTCACACTGCCCTACCCTCTGCTCTGACCTCTTTCTCCCCTCTCTCCAGATGACATCTCGCGTCTTGTGACGGCCGGCCGCCCAACAACCTGCCCGCTTGACCCTATCCCCTCCTCTCTTCTCCAGACCATCTCCGGTGACCTTCTCCCTTACCTCACCTCGCTCATCAACTCATCCCTGACCGCTGGCTACGTCCCTCCCGTCTTCAAGAGAGCGAGAGTTGCACCCCTTCTGCAAAAACCTACACTCGATCCCTCCGATGTCAACAACTACAGACCAGTATCCCTTCTTTCTTTTCTCTCCAAAACTCTTGAACGTGCCGTCCTTGGCCAGCTCTCCCGCTATCTCTCTCAGAATGACCTTCTTGATCCAAATCAGTCAGGTTTCAAGACTAGTCATTCAACTGAGACTGCTCTTCTCTGTATCATGGAGGCACTCCGCACTGCTAAAGCTAACTCTCTCTCCTCTGCTCTCATCCTTCTAGACCTATCGGCTGCCTTCGATACTGTGAACCATCAGATCCTCCTCTCCACCCTCTCCGAGTTGGGCATCTCCGGCGCGGCCCACGCTTGGATTGCGTCCTACCTGACAGGTCGCTCCTACCAGGTGGCGTGGCGAGAATCTGTCTCCTCACCACGCGCTCTCACCACTGGTGTCCCCAGGGCTCTGTTCTAGGCCCTCTCCTATTCTCGCTATACACCAAGTCACTTGGCTCTGTCATAACCTCACATGGTCTCTCCTATCATTGCTATGCAGACGACACACAATTAATCTTCTCCTTTCCCCCCTCTGATGACCAGGTGGCGAATCGCATCTCTGCATGTCTGGCAGCCATATCAGTGTGGATGACGGATCACCACCTCAAGCTGAACCTCGGCAAGACGGAGCTGCTCTTCCTCCCGGGGAAGGACTGCCCGTTCCATGATCTCGCCATCACGGTTGACAACTCCATTGTGTCCTCGTCCCAGAGCGCTAAGAACCTTGGCGTGATCCTGGACAACACCCTGTCGTTCTCAAATAACATCAAGGCGGTGGCCCGTTCCTGTAGGTTCATGCTCTACAACATCCGCAGAGTACGACCCTGCCTCACACAGGAAGCGGCGCAGGTCCTAATCCAGGCACTTGTCATCTCCCGTCTGGATTACTGCAACTAGCTGTTGGCTGGGCTCCCTGCCTGTGCCATTAAACCCTACAACTCATCCAGAACGCCGCAGCCCGTCTGGTGTTCAACCTTCCCAAGTTCTCTCACGTCACCCCGCTCCTCCGCTCTCTCCACTGGCTTCCAGTTGAAGCTCGCATCCGCTACAAGACCATGGTGCTTGCCTACGGAGCTGTGAGGGGAACGGCACCTCAGTACCTCCAGGCTCTGATCAGGCCCTACACCCAAACAAGGGCACTGCGTTCATCCACCTCTGGCCTGCTCGCCTCCCTACCACTGAGGAAGTACAGTTCCCGCTCAGCCCAGTCAAAACTGTTCGCTGCTCTGGCCCCCCAATGGTGGAACAAACTCCCTCACGACGCCAGGACAGCGGAGTCAATCACCACCTTCCGGAGACACCTGAAACCCCACCTCTTTAAGGAATACCTAGGATAGGATAAAGTAATCCTTCTCACCCCCCTTAAAAGACCTAGATGCACTATTGTAAAGTGGCTGTTCCACTGGATGTCATAAGGTGAAAGCACCAATTTGTAAGTCGCTCTGGATAAGAGCGTCTGCTAAATTACTTAAATGTAAATGTAAATGTAATGTAAATTTTATGACAAGTAAACAGTTTATTCAGAGTGAAAATATGTAGTACAGCGTAATTACGGCTCTTCCGTTAGTTCGTGTTGGAACAGCAGGCAGAGAGCGAGTAAACAGTCAGCACAGCCCTTATATACGTCACAGAAAGTAGGTTGACTCTAGGAAGATTGGATCTCCGGATTGGTTCAGCTGGTTGTAGTCTGTAGTCTTCCGCCATTGGCTCAGTTGTCTGTCCGTCATCGTAGAATCTTCTTCGGGCACACAGTGTTCGGTTAAAAGGGAGATTATGTGTGTAATGTGGGAGCTATCCTGTAGGGGACCCCACAGGCTTTACTGTGAAAATACGTTGCTATGTGTTGTCTCAGTTATAACAATGCAATAGCCATGTATTTAGCAGTAGATTGGTCTCCTGCATAATAGCAGTTCTTTACAGACGTCACCGATTGAAACACTAATATCGGTTACTTTAATTTAAGCATAAAGCATATTGTCCGGTTACGCGCAGAGTGGACTGAGGTGACCTTGGAGAATAACGATGGAGTTTGTGGAGTTAGTGTTGAGACACCGAAGTTCAGTGTTCAATTTGATTGGTCAGGGACAGTATGAGTGTAGCCAGATCCTTTTCACTCTCTATCCTTGTTTCATTTTGTGGTTCACAGGATTCATCATCATCATCGAGACGAGTTAGCTAGTCGGTACAGCTCAGTAAGCTAGCTAGCTACTCTACCAGCAGCATCCTAGTTATCCTAGCTAGTCGGTACAGCTCGGTAAGCTAGCTAGCTACTCTACCAGCAGCATCCTAGTTATCCTAGCTAGTCGGTACAGCTCGGTAAGCTAGCTAGCTACTCTACCAGCAGCATCCTAGTTATCCTAGCTAGTCGGTACAGCTCGGTAAGCTAGCTAGCTACTCTACCAGCAGCATCCTAGTTATCCTAGCTAGTCGGTACAGCTCGGTAAGCTAGCTAGCTACTCTACCAGCAGCATCCTAGTTATCCTAGCTGGTCGGTACAGCTCGGTAAGCTAGCTAGCTACTCTACCAGCAGCATCCTAGTTATCCTAGCTGGTCGGTACAGCTCGGTAAGCTAGCTAGCTACTCTACCAGCAGCATCCTAGTTATCCTAGCTGGTCGGTACAGCTCGGTAAGATAGCTAGCTACTCTACCAGCAGCATCCTAGTTATCCTAGCTAGTCGGTACAGCTCGGTAAGCTAGCTAGCTACTCTACCAGCAGCATCCTAGTTATCCTAGCTAGTCGGTACAGCTCGGTAAGCTAGCTAGCTACTCTACCAGCAGCATCCTAGTTATCCTAGCTAGTCGGTACAGCTCGGTAAGCTAGCTAGCTACTCTACCAGCAGCATCCTAGTTATCCTAGCTAGTCGGTACAGCTCGGTAAGTTAGCTAGCTACTCTTACCAGCAGCATCCTAGTTATCCTAGCTAGTCGGTACAGCTCGGTAAGCTAGCTAGCTACTCTACCAGCAGCATCCTAGTTATCCTAGCTAGTCGGTACAGCTCGGTAAGCTAGCTAGCTACTCTACCAGCAGCATCCTAGTTATCCTAGCTAGTCGGTACAGCTCGGTAGGCTAGCTAGCTACTCTACCAGCAGCATCCTAGTTATCCTAGCTATTCGGTACAGCTCGGTAAGCTAGCTAGCTACTCTACCAGCAGCATCCTAGTTATCCTAGCTATTCGGTACAGCTCGGTAAGCTAGCTAGCTACTCTACCAGCAGCATCCTAGTTATCCTAGCTAGTCGGTACAGCTCGGTAAGCTAGCTAGCTACTCTACCAGCAGCATCCTAGTTATCCTAGCTAGTCGGTACAGCTCGGTAAGCTAGCTAGCTACTCTACCAGCAGCATCCTAGTTATCCTAGCTAGTCGGTACAGCTCGGTAAGCTAGCTAGCTACTCTACCAGCAGCATCCTAGTTATCCTAGCTAGTCGGTACAGCTCGGTAAGCTAGCTAGCTACTCTACAAGCAGCATCCTAGTTATCCTAGCTAGTCCCTACAGCTCGGTAAGCTAGCTAGCTACTCTACCAGCAGCATCCTAGTTATCCTAGCTAGTCGGTACAGCTCGGTAGGCTAGCTAGCTACTCTACCAGCAGCATCCTAGTTATCCTAGCTATTCGGTACAGCTCGGTAAGCTAGCTAGCTACTCTACCAGCAGCATCCTAGTTATCCTAGCTATTCGGTACAGCTCGGTAAGCTAGCTAGCTACTCTACCAGCAGCATCCTAGTTATCCTAGCTAGTCGGTACAGCTCGGTAAGTTAGCTAGCTACTCTACCAGCAGCATCCTAGTTATCCTAGCTAGTCGGTACAGCTCTGTAAGCTAGGTAGCTACTCTACCAGCAGCATCCTAGTTATCCTAGCTAGTCGATACAGCTCGGTAAGCTAGCTAGCTACTCTACCAGCAGCATCCTAGTTATCCTAGCTAGTCGGTACAGCTCGGTAAGCTAGCTAGCTACTCTACCAGCAGCATCCTAGTTATCCTAGCTAGTCGGTACAGTCGGTACAGCTCGGGAAGCTAGCTAGCTACTCTACCAGCAGCATCCTAGTTACCATAGCTACCACTACATCATCACCGGCTGTCTGCATTTCTTGTGGACCGATGGAGCTCCCCGGTTGTTTCTTCCACCTGTTAAATCCCACGTGCCATCTCCTCATTTAGCAAAAAAACACAACAACATAACTTCTTTAAACAATAAAAGCTAATTTACGAACATTTCTAAAAATGGATATATAGCTTTTATTTTCTTATCTTATGTTTCCCCATCTGAGCTCAGAGTAGATGAGAGATGTAATGTTTGTCTCTGTTGTGTTGAAGCCCAATCAAGCGACCAGCCTCCCCTGTTCCCAGCTGTGTGTCCATGAAGAGTGACCGGTCTATGGATAAACCTATAAACTTTAGAAAGGGAGACTTTTCTACTGAACAAAGGTAAGAAGAACTCATGGGTCATGGTCAGTGAGATAAATAACACTGTCTCTAGTCATTTCTCCTCCCATTTTCCCATTTATTGTT